>NW_015165870.1:310311-317823 GCF_001447785.1 Gekko japonicus | reverse complement strand
TCCTGCTTGGGCCTACTGGAGTGACCAGCTAATCCCCTGCTGCCTACAAAGAGGGTTGGTGGGTCAGCTGCAACAAAAATGCTAAAGATGAAAGGGTGCAGCTGTGTAAAGCAGCCTGCTGCCCTCTCCTAATTGGCTGACCAGATTTCTGTGACCAATTACATTGTGTGCCTCATTTGAAGTTGATGGGCCTGGGGCAAACTGATCCATGGAATAGGAGTGCCAGCCTCCAGGTAGGGCCTGGAGATCTCCCGCTTTTACAACTGATCTCCAGCTGACAGAGATCAGCTCCCCTGGAGAAAATGGCTGCTTTGAAGGGTGGACTCTATGGCATCGTACCATGCTGAGGCCCCTCCCCTCCCCCAACCCCACCCTCTCCCGGCTCTACCCCCAAAGTCTCCAGGTATTTTCCAACCCGGAACTGGCAACCCTACCACAGCATGATCTGCTGTGAATGTCTCATCTCCTGTGTTCCCGCTATAGTTACTCTTCATCCACAATTAAAATATAAAAGGCAAGTTTGTTCAGTTATAATACAGTCCTTTAAAATGATTTACAACATCTAGTCGAATAGACTTTGGAACAAGAAAACTGCAAATTAATCAAGCTGGTATATTTTATAGCTACAGGTCTTGATGCTTGCAAACAGACAAATGCCTCTATTATATCAATGACAAAAAATGTCTAAATTAACTGTCCCAACTTCTATGTCTTATGTTTTCCTGATAAGTTTCAAACCGCTATTTTAAACAAAGGAAGTTAGACAAATGCTACATTTTATGAGGACTAGACCACCAGATATTTTCTGCCAGCACAGAGATTTTCACCCACTGAAAGTGAATTTCTTGTCTTTCCCCTCCTACTGCAAGCACAAATGCCCACCAAAATGCTGTTCCTTGGAGACAGGGGACATGCAGAAACATGGGGGGAGGGCTGCAGTGGACAGGAAGGTGTGAGAAAGTAGTGTTATTCAGGCAGAAATTGTACCATCCATAGAAACTATTGAGAAGATCCAAGCCATGATCTGGTGTTTGAATTCTGAATACTGGGTAACAAACATGGTTAAATATTACATACTTATATCCCTCTCTGCTCTTGAAATCCATGGAAAATCATGACTATGAGGTCATGGAAAGGATGTTTCCCACATGCTTTGATTTTCTGCATCTTCCCAAATCATTCAAAAAGCCACTACTTAGCATCAAGGGACCTTCAGAAGCAAGGTGAGATGCAGCACAGGAAATATTTTATAGTGCAGATCATCATAAATAGTTTAACATGAGAACATCAGAAGAGCCCTGTTGGCTCAGACCAGTGGTCCATCTTGTCCAGCATCCTGTCTCACACAGTGGCCAACCAGGATGAGACATTCCCCTGATGTTGCCTTCTGGCTATGGGATTCAGAGACTGATTGCCTCTGAACGTGGAGGTTCCCCTCAGTGACCATGGCCACTGATAGACCTATCCTCCATGAATCTACCTAATCCCCTTTTAAAGCTCTTTATGCCTATAGCCATCACTACATCCTCTGGCAATGAATCCCATATTTTAATCACTCTCTGTATAAAGAAGTATTTCCTTTTGTCCATCCTGAATCTACTCCCCATCATCTTCATCGGATGCCCTCGAGTGCAAGTATTTTGTAAACTGTCTCTACCTCATGCATAATTTACCCCCTGCTTAACTATAACATCTGAACTGCCAAGCTTTGGCAGTTCTAGCCCCGTGCTGGTATGAGCAACCAAGCCTTGTCCTAGCTCATCATCTACCCAGCGATCCGGGAGGTGAGTCTGCTCTAGCGCACTGCCATCACCAGAAGTCAGCTTTTCCCATTTGTAGTTGCAACAGCTGATCTTCCATGGAGATTTGCTTCTTTTCCAGCTTTTGTACTTTCTTCTTCACCTTTTGTGTAGTGGCATCCACTTCTTTCACCTTCTCAGCTGTTTGATTCATCATTTTAAGTGTCTCACTCAACTGATTTTGCTGGGTGGTGATACATTGATTCATTATTGCCAACTGCTGCTTGAGATAATTCATCTGGTCCAGCAGAGGGTGCATGGATTCTGCCAATGTCTTTGCCAGCTCGCGGGTTGCTTCCGGTCTTGGGCTCTCAGTCCCTTTCGCTTTTAAAAGTTTCTCTTTCTCCGTCCTCTTCCCCACCATCTTTGTGGATTGTTTACTTTAACCAATATTTTAAAAATCTCTGAATATGTGCTTGTATGCTCGAACTCGCCTTGGTAAGTCTTTCTTAACAGTTTTATTCGCTTTTTCTTCCGCTCTCCCCCTCCAATTCACTTTTAAGTACGTGCATTTGGGAGGCGTCCCTCCCCCGCTCACCTCACTTTCTGTTCCGTGGGGGGTTTGGGGAGCTTTCTTTTCCTTTTATTTAAATGCTTAGATTGAACTCACATTCACAGTTGGTCCTCAGACCTCATTTAAGCTCTGTTTCTTTCGCTCGACCTCCTGCGCTTGCCCCGGTCAGCGTCGCTTGGTTCCATTCAGTCTCATAGCACGAAGAACCTTCAGGACGGAGAGGCTTCAATTCCCCGGCATCACGCTGGCAAAGAGGCAACCCCTCGAGAGTCCCATGGCAAGAGCCCCTTCAGCCGGGTCTATGGGGGGTGACAATCCTGTGCACCCCCTCCTTCGGCCAGAGCGCAGCTTCACCCCCGGGAGGTCCGGGAGGTGCGACTGCTCAGCGCGCCACCATAGACTGGAAACCGCCATACTCCACACTTTCCACAGTGAATATAGAAGGAAAAAAAATCCAGTAAGCTTCTTTGCTTTCCCCCCATCTTCCTCGGTCACCCAAGGGCCCAACAGCTCCTCTGGCTGGTCTCCTCCTCTGGATATATTTAAATAAATGTTTATTGTTTGTCTTGATGCTTTTAGAAACCTGCTCCTCAAATTCTCTTTTTGCATGCCTAATTATTGACTTATATTTCTTTCGCCAGAGCCTGTGGTCCTTTCTGTTCAATACATTGTGGCAGACCTTCCACTTTTTAAAAGAAGCCTCTTCAGTTTTTATAGCTTCCTTGACTTGCTGCAGATATTCTTTTAAATAGTTTCCAAGCATCCTCTAGGGATCTTACTCTCTTGTGTTGCCCATTCAGATTCCTTTTAACCATTCCCCTTTTTTGGAAGGTTCCCTCTTTTGAAATCAATTGTTAGTGTTTTGGATGTTAAGGATAACTTTCCATTGACATGCATGTTTAACTCAATAGCATTGTGGTCACGATTCCCAATTAGTGCAACAACCCCCATATCTCTCACCAGGTCTTGAGACATACTCAGAATGAAGTCCAAGATCACTACCCCTCTTGTTGGCTCTGTGACCAACTGTTCCAGTGCACAGTAATTTATGACATCTAGGAATCTCATTTCTATAGCATGACTCGAACACGTACTTACCCAGTCAATGTGAGGGTAGTTGAAATTTCCCAGTATAATAACATTATCTGCTTTAGTCACCTCCCTTATTTCCTTCCCCACTTCAAGATTAGCCTCTAGGGTTTGGTTATTTGGGCAACAGTATACCCTTACTTTTAAATAAACCTTAGGGCCCAGTATTTGCACCTATACAACACTTCTGTCAGGGAGTTAATTCCCCTGACATTTTCTAAGTTATTTGAATCTGTGTCCTCTTTGAGGTACAACACAACACCCCCACCAGCCCTTCCCTCTCTGTCCTGCCTATAGAGCTTATACCCAGGAATGACTGTATCCCATAAATTTTCCTCATTCCACCATGTTTCTGAGATACCTACTATATCTAAATTGTCATTGAGCTATAACTACTATATCTAAATTTCATTGAGCAATACCTATTATAGTTAAATTGTCACTGCGTTTGACCCATAATATAGTTTCTAATGTCTTTATTCCAAACAACCCGCATTCCCTGTGCTTTGGTTGAGCTTATTGTGGTATATGATAGATATGCACTTACCTGCAGATTCAGCCCCACCCTATTTGTCATATGCAGCCATGAGATGAGTTCCTTTATTTTCTATTATGAATGGTTTCACCTAGAGATGACAACTTTCTGCTTATGTAATGAAACCAGAGAGTTGCCTTGCTACATCAAAGTGTCAAAAGTCACCAAATAGCTATTGAGTTTCTTCTGTAGATTGCTATGAAAATGTAGTGTTGTGAAACTGGGTTCTATGGAAAGACAGTGTTTTGGAATACAGAAGAGTCATATTACATGAAGGATATCTGATAAACAAAATGAAACAAACACTGAGCACAGAGAAAATAACATTGTGCCTTGTTTCTGTTACAGGGAAAACAGGTTTTAACAGTTTAATCTTCAGGAGCACAAAATGACACTGTTTCTTGTGGAAATTGGAGAAAAATGGAATCATTTGGCACAGTCAGGAAGCTTCACTTGCATTTGCACCGTTCTATTCTGCAAAAACTGTCCTGTTCGGCAACTAATATACAGCCTTCCAAGCAAATGCTTTGTGGCTCTGTCCAAACTGACAGCTGACTCAAAACAGACCTTTAATGATAACCCTGAGTGACTGCTTCTCCACCTGTAATGTTCAGACTGGCAGACTAAAGTAGGAGTTATTTTATCCTGATAATTTTTACTTTTAAGAATGTGTTCTCTAGAAAGTCTCTAGTTAAGAGGGCAAGGCTTATTCTTTCCAAACAGACCAGTAAAAAGTTGGAAGGTTCAGAGGCTAGGGCTTTTTTTTTGTATTCTAACAGTGATGTTTAAATAGAGGAAGGTGCTTCACACAGAAAGAAAACCTTTGCCTGAGAAAGATAAGAGATTAAGTGGAAATGGGGTCAGCTGGAGACAGACTCGCAGCAAGAGAGAGAAGACCTGGAGTTTCTTTGTGAGATACTTTCCAGCCATTTCTGTTTGGCTGAATCCTTAGATTCTGATTGCTGAGAGTTGTGTCCATGAAACAGAAGTAGATATGAAGGCAAGACCAGCAGCAGGGCTTTCTGTGTGGTGACTGAAGGTGTGTTCACACCAACCATCTTCCGATTGTATCTCAGCACGCCAAAAGCACTACTGCAGTGCACATTTGATCCTGAGTCCTGGATGGAGCTACTCATCAGGATCCCTTGTCTGGGTTTGTTCTCAGAAAGGTAATAGGAAAGGAGAAATCCACATAAATAGCTATAGAAGATCTGCTTACAAAAAGGCAATGGCTGGAAAGAATACTGAGAATCCAGATACAGTTAAATCTGAAACAATATGGGGGGGGGAGGTAAACAGGCAGCTGGACAGGAGAATCAACAGACTCTAGCTGTCACAACAATATATCAAGTACAAATGAGAATACTCAGAACTATATTACTTATGTTGACCGGCAAATATTTGAAGCAGGCACACATATTATGCAACATATTCTACTCAAGAAGTGGAGACTGAGACAGAAGGCAGAGCTGGCTTATAGCTACTTATCTGTATTTATTTATTTATTTATTTATTTTTGAGACTTGTATCCCGCCCTACACATAGTGTCTCAGGGTGGCTAACAAATAGGGTTTAAAAATTTAAAACAGTAAAACAATGTTACATACATACTAAAAGGGTGCTACAATAATTTACATAAAATAATCAAGATGCGCAACAGATCACATTGGCAGCAGTGTTCCCTCTAAGCTGAGTTAGTGTGAGCTAGCTCACAGTTTTTTAGCCTCTGGCTCACACATTTTTGTCTTAGCTCAGGAAGGATGGCTCCAGAACAAACTAATTTATGCAGCAGCCAAATCTCCTGCTCACAACTTTAATGCCAATAGCTCACAAAATAGAATTTTTGCTCACAGGGAACATTGATTGGCAGCAGGTTTTCTTAAAAGCATGAGCATGAGCGCCAGGAGTACTGTTTCCCAGCTCAATCGGGCGGCATCTACCACCACCACCCCACAATGCGGCAGATGAAAGATGAAATCTTGGTGATGGAATAGTACAGGTCCAGTAAATGCTCTGTTCCCAAGTTAAGGGTCCAGGTATTTGAATAGCCAGTAATTCAAAAAGATAACCCAAAGGCAAAAAATTGAGATGGAGAATCCATAGTACTCATATAAGATAGAAGTACTCCTGAAGAAAGTAAAAGTGCACTGTGGGAACAGTGTCAAGCTTCTATTATAGGGCCAGAGAGCCAGTTTTTAGTGAAGGGTGGGGTATAAATCCAATGCTTCTTCTTTAGCTAAAACAAAAAATCATTTTGTTTCCAGACTGGGAAAGAGAGAAGGGGACTAGGTGTGCTAACAGGTATGTCAACTGGTTGGCTGAAGAGGAAAAAGAGAGTAGTCCAGGGTTTATGAGAATATTTCCAAATAAAGGAATATTTCCAAATAAGGAATTGGAGGGGACCCCTCTGGGTAGGGAGACATGTGTGTTTGAAGGGAGTTTTGGTTACCTCATTGACCTGGGGTTCAGTGGGAAATTCAGCTTATTCAAAATTAGATCATTCATGGGAAATGCTGATCTAAAGGATGATTCCTTCTCCTATGAAATATTAATAACTCTTCTACGGAATATAATTGTGAATAAGATCCCTTGTTAATTATCAAGGGGGTTTGATTGCTACTGAGCAAGGTCTTGTATCTCTCTGGAGATGCTACTGTCTTTATTAAGTATGATGAGATTGTGCATGGTCCAATTCCATCTAATCAGTCTGTCTTTTGAGGTACCTATGGCTGGTAAATCTGTTTCTTAGCCTCATGTGACTAGCAAAATGAAACTGGTTTCACGACAAAATGGAAGGTATTTCCTGTCTCCCCTTACCCAGTTCTTAGACAGGTTTTTTTAAAAAAAATTTGGGGGATTGCTGTTTGAAGTATACTTTCTACAGGCTATACCTCCATTTTGTCTTGTTTAAGGGCTCTCGGTGTGTGCACAGCAACGAAAAAGCTGCGCTGGCATGATCACACCAAGGGAGTCCAGAGATAGCCCGTGGCAGCCCATGGCAAACGATTTGCTACTACCTTGGAGGAGGTATTTTTTAATCATGCATTTTCGGCGGCATGCCATGGGTGGGCCACAGGTGCGCTCCACTTGCCAGATGTTGTGGTGTGATCGCGCCCGGAAAATCTGCCATCCAGTCGTGGCTCTCCCGCAGCAAATTCGCCGTGTGAACGGGGCCTATGCTAACTAAAGGTAAAGGTTCCCTTGCTCGAAAGCCAGTCGAATCCGACTCTAGGGTTGCGGTGCTCATCTCCGTTTCAAAGCCAAAGAGCCAGCGCTGTCCAAAGACGTTTCTGTGGTCATGTGGCCGGCATCACTAAACACCAAGGCGCACGGAACGCTGTTACCTTCCCACTGAAGTGGTACCTATTTATCTACTTGCAATTTCTTGCTTTCGAACTGCTAGGTTGGCAGGAGCTGGAACTATAGACGGGAGCTCACTCCGTCATGTGGCACCCAGGTCTTGAACTGCTGAACTACCGACCTTCCACAGCCTGCAGTTCAGCGTCTTAACCACTTGGGCCACCGCAGCTCCAATATGCTAACTAACCAACAGTAATTGCTACAAATTTAGAATC
>NW_015165870.1:300798-309991 GCF_001447785.1 Gekko japonicus | reverse complement strand
TATATATATATATATATATATTTCAGTGGTAGCTTTATAATGTCCCACTTATATCTAGGGTTTCTCAAACTTTTGTGAAGCCTCCTGTATTTAACAATTTTGGAAGTCTCACTGAGTTTCTGAAGTTCTTGCCAGCTTCTGAAACTCACATTGATTTTCTTAAGATTATCTTCAAATAAAGCACAGAAAATAGGCCCATGTCTGAAATTCATGTTCCTGCCAGACTCAGTTCTTATGATATATTGCAACAATACATCAGAGAAAAGCAACCCTGTTGATCTATTGCAGTGATACTGTACATCCTTAGAGAAGAGGGAACAAGCAGGAGCTCCAACTTTGAAAAACTGGCCCTGCTTTTCAGATGTTAGCTGTTGCTGGCTAAGGGGTTTTACTGTCCCTTCATTCCAAAGTTCTAATTTAAACCATATTGGACAGGACAACTGGACATTTCAAATGAGGGCCTTAATAGGTACCAATTTTAGTGTACTTTGTGTTACCTGGAGTGCATCAGATGTTCTGCTAAAATGTTGAGAAGCTGATCCCACTGTCACCAGGTGTAGGCGATTAGTATAGATCCTTTTTAATGGGAGGACTTTTAATTTGACAAATCCATTGTGTGTTACTCAGGAAATGGTGTAGGGGAAAATACCCAAAAGAACATGACACCCTGAAAATTAATGCACAAGGTAACAGCTTGGCTTTTTCTCCCTTGTCCTTGAAATCAAAATGAGCAACCTTTCAGGAGGCCATTTTCCTCAAGGACCTACTCAGTTGTAAAATGACATCTTTTAGGCAAACAAACTGATCCAACATGGGCGTGTATCCTATTATTCTGCTCAGCAAAGTCTGAAACCTTCCTCAAGCCTAAGAAGCCTTCCTCTGCTATGTGGCTTTTCTTCCAGAGGAAGACTGCTTAGACTGGAAGAAGGCTTCAACTTGCCCGCCCACCCCCTTGAATGAAACACAACACAAGTAATGGGTTAAACTGGGAATTTTACTTATACATAAGATGATCTGCACCATCTCATTAACACGTTAAATTATGGGTTGCATTGTGCTTGCAACACAAGCTTCCTAGCAGGGCAAACCCACCCTGGCCCAGAGCCAGGTCCGAGATCCTTTCAGACCTTGCTCGTCATGACTTGCATGCCAGTTTGTAGAGGGGAGGGAGGGCCCATTCCAGCCCACGACTGCAAAGCCTTAAAGCTCAAAATATGTCCCCCAACCCTGAAGTGGCCCCCAACTGAGTCACCCTGACTGCCAAGCCCATAGGTAACCAGTCTGAGGACCTCCCTACTGCTGATATCTTGGGGTGCTTGCCAAATCAGAATCCCCTAAACCCATGCCACAGAGGGGTTTAGTCTCAGTTTAACTCTCCTACCACCAATCATGAGCCAACCAGTCATGCTAAATGACTTGCAGATCAGTTAATCTAATGACCGATCCAGTAATCCCATTGTGCCTGAAAAAATGCAGTGCAAAGGACTTGATCCTGGGTGGAGACTGATGACTTAGTGCCCAGATTGTCACCACCTAAATGCATGACTAAGGCCTGGGGAGGCACTTCTGCCAATCAACAATCATAAAGGAGGGTTAACAGCTGGCTCCAATGCACTCCACCCTCCTCCAGCCATTCAACAGAAGCCCAGTCTCCTACGCCTAGCTGGGTGCCTAAACTGGAGCCACCAATTGTTACACTGGTAACCTCCATCCTTCTGCCACATTCTTTAAAGAAATACATAATCAGCCAGCACTGTTGACATCCATCAATACCAAATGCCCGGGGCCTCCCACAGCCCAATGCCATACCTGAGGGGGACTAGACTCCCGCCCTGTGGCTGTCAAAGCCACTGTAGTGCCAAGGAGTGGGTACCAAAGTTACCCACCACAAGCCCTCCAGGCAATCCTGGCCAACTCACCCCCCCATGACAAGTAGATGTCCCCCACCAATCTAGCTAACACTCCAATGAACCCCAGGTGAAGGGCTGCCTGGTGCCAGGAACCAGTGGTGTTTCCCTAACCCAGCCCACCATCTTGTGCCCTGGCCTGAAGCCCCCTGTGTGTTCCCCCACCCTCACTCTCAGCAGAAATGCTGTCGCCGCCAGGTAACTTTTAGTGCTCCTGACCTCCAAGCTCCTTTTCCTCAGGGCCGCCCTGGTCACATGAGGATGGGAGGATGCCCTCACACATGCTGCAAGTGTGTCGGACCTTGCACGGCCTCCTCAAGCATTTCCCCAAGGCAGTGAAGACTCAGGAGATGAGACAGGGTTGATCCCCCTGCTTAGCATCAGCTTCCTGCCCAGCTCCCATGTACAAATGTGCTACCAGGTGCCCACTGTCTCCATATCTGCCTGAAATGGCTACTGGGGGGCCCATGCTTTGAGACCATAGCTGTTGGTGCTCCCAGTTCCAAGGCAATGAGGGGTCCAAGGCTACCCGAGAGCAGACTCTCTCATCATAAAACAGCCAAGCAGCCCCTGAGTATTCCTGATATGCCCTGTTTATGAGGTCCTGATACTTTACCAGTGCTGCCCCCGGCCTGGGTAAACCTGCATCGCCACACCCATGTAAATAGTGTAAGCTGACAGCCAGTTGTCAAAGTTCTTGAGAATCTGCATGCACTTGATTTCCTCAAGCTCCCTGGAGTCATCCCTCACACTCGCCTTTACCTCCACATCCCAAAAGAAGAGTGTGAACATATCCACATAATTGCCCCCCAAAAAAATCTTAGCCTTACTGTCCAGAAGTAGGTGATCACCTAGGGGGGGGTGACCTCTTCATATAAACATGGGGAAGGTTCATGGCCAGGTTATGTGATGTTCTGCCCCACCAAGGGGCCCAGCCGACATCCCCTAACGGCACACCTTGCCCCATTGTGACCTCCACGGCTTTCCCTTCTTGACCTGCTGGGTCTTGCCCCACACTGCAGGCTGTGGGCCAGCAAGACAGTGGGCCACAGAGCAGGGGAGTGCTACCTCCACCCCTGTCCACCCCCAAATTCCAACACCCATCCTGCTGGGGTGGGGGTGTCTTCTAGTGGGCTTTACCCAACATGTGCTTGCCACTAGTGCCTGTTCCCCCAATACTAGTGGACTCACCCATTCCTTTCTGGCCAGCTAGGCCAGGTCCTGTGCCAACGCCTGTGGACTGGGCATCCACTTCACCCTCAGACTCCACTAGCTGAGCCAACCTAGTTTAGAGCACACAACTGCCGCTTACATGCCACTGATTAAGTATGCTTGGATGCACCCAATACACCAGGATCACCCTATTTCTGCTTCGCAGCCTTGGCCCTCTCCATGGCTTTGATCTTGGCCAGTTTGGTGTAGTGGTTAAGTGCGTGGACTCTAACCTGGGAGAACCGGGTTTGATTCCCCACTCCTCCACTTGCGCCTGGCTGGATGACCTTGGGCAAGCCATAACTCTGGCACAGCTGTTCTTGAAAAAGAGCAGTTTCTGTCAAGAGTTCTCTCAGCCCCACCTACCTCACAGGGTGTCTGTTGTGGTGAGGGGAAGGGGAAGGAGTTTGTAAGCCGCTCTCAGACACCTTTGGGTAGTGAAGGGCGAGGTATAAATCCAATCCAATCTCTTCTCCTTCTTCTTCTTGGCTGCCAAGTCCCGAAGGGAAGGGCACCTTCATCCTCTGAGAATGAGTTGGCTGACAGCATCCACTTGGGTAGCCATCTTGGCTGGCATAACTGCACTACAGCAAAGAGATGAAAAGGGGTTAGCGACCCGTTATACCTCAAAAGCAATGTAAATCTTTCAACAAATGGGTGATACACACACAATAAGTTGCCTTATACTGGAGCAGACCAGTGTTCCCTCTAAGCTGTGTTAGTGTGAGCTAGCTCACAGTTTTTAGCCTCTGGCTCACACATTTTTGTCTTTGCTCAGGAAGGATAGCTCCAGAGCAAACTATTTTATGCAGTAGACAAATCACTTGCTCACAACTTTAATGCCAGTAGCTCACAAGGTAGATTTTTTGCTCACCAGACTCCACAGCTTAGAGGGAGCATTGGAGCCGACCCTTGGTCCATCGAAGTGAGTACCGTCCACCCAGACTGGCAACAGCCCTGCTAGGTTTCCGGTGGAGATATTTTTACATCACCTGCTACCTGGGCGTTTCACCCAGAGGTGTCAGGGATTGAACTTCAGTCCTTCTCTATGGCAAGCAGATGCCCAACCACATTAAAAGTTAGACAAGTTAAAAATTCAGAGATCCAGTTTTACCACAAACACAAGGCAGAGTTAAGGTGGTGTTACGTGCACTTCCTTCCCTCTTTCCCCTACCCTGGCCCTGTGTGATTGGTGGGAGCCTGAAAGCTAGGTAAAGTGGATACCACCCCCCCAGTTGCCCAGCCAGCCATGGGGAAGTGATAACTACTAAGCTGGTAGGCTATGCAGTGGAGCACCTATGCCCCCACCCCACCTGCCACATCTCCAGCCCCACAGTTGCCCAAAGTTCCCTAGACCCCCCCCTCCCTACTGGATACTGGCACCCCTCAGGTGCTGATCTGGGAAATATCAAGCTGTCTTGTACTGAATCCATTTGTCAGTCCCTCCAGGCCAGTATTGACTACTCAGACTGGCAGCAGTGCTCTCAGACTGAGGTATCTCACATTATCTGTTGCCTAATCCTGTTCCACTGTGGAATCTACAAAATGAACCTGGGCCTTCTGCATGACAAGCACAAGCCTTTCCTTGAGCCATGGCCTCCATGAGTGTGTCCCAGGTCCATGGCTGGGGGGTGCAAGCCCATGGTCCACCCCCACTGCCCTTGTCCCCAATAGCGGGGGGGGGGTGAAGGGCTGGAGCAACAAAATCCATCCAAGCAGTGGGTAGAAACAAGGCTGCTGATAAGCCCCTCCCCGGCCACTGGCCCCCAGCTGCTGCACAGCCAACCAGCAGCCAGCCATCAGGCTGCAGTCACCAGCCTCCCACAGCCAGAGGGATGAGGAGGCCATGAATGGGGCAGTGGAGGTAAAGCCACACTGGCCTCCCTGTCACCAACAGCCATGGCTGAAGCCGCATTTGGAATCAAGCCTGATGACAGGCCCTAGCTGTGGCCACCAGATACAAGTGGCTGCCAGTCTCTTGCAGTCACCAGGCGCCCACTGCTGGAAGGGGAGGCGACTTGCTGTGGAGACTCAGCTGATGGAAAGGGGGGCGGGCACCGACTGCCTAACTGCTGAGGCTTTGTGCACCACGGACGCTGTCGGTGGATGCCAACCACCTAACCACAGGTGGCCCAATGTTCCCCAACCTGCCTGGGGCCCTCCTCGCACCCTCCTGCACCGGAATCAAACCCAGCCTGCTGAAGCAGGCTCACCACCGCAGATTGAACTCCAAGGTCAGAGGGCTCCACGTGGCCAGTCATCGCTGAGACAGACAGCTCCGTCCTCCTCTGAGCTTGCACTTTGCCAAGCTGAGGAGGAAGTGTGGCTGCTGCAGATTCTTGCACTGAGCCACAATTGGCTCCCCCCACCCTCGTGCTTTGGCCACCAAATGAGATGGGAGCACTCACTGGAGAAAAAGATTGAAGGTCAAAGAAGACGGGGATGGCAAAGGATGAGATGGTTAGACAGTGTCATAGATGCAACGAACATGAAATTGAGCCAACTTCAGAGGACGGCGGAAGACAGGAGGGCCTGGCGGGAGCTGGTCCATGGGGTTGCGAAGAGTCGGACTCGACTGTGCAACTGAACAACAACAACAACCCTCGTGCTTACTCCAAGGAGATGGGAGGCGGGCTAATGCTGGTGCCTGCTCCATGGGCAGGCACCAGTCATTTACTGAGGAGAGTGATAGATTAAAAGCCATTGTTTTCAGTATTCAAACAGAAAATGTTACTTTCTCATTGACAGCCACTGTGGCCTAGTGGGTAAATCATTTCAATTGGATCTGATAGTTCTAGATTAATGAATTAGAAACACAATCGTTTTTCTTTGAGCAAATATATAGTTCAGCCTCAAATCCCTCAATTTAAAGCCTAATTAGAGCTGTATGAAGGTAAGTATAAAATTGCAACTTTATTGGTTAAATTGACTTTAATATTGAGAGGACAAAAAGGAAGAAAGATTTCAAAATACATGGTCAAGGTTTTATAAATGGCTTGAAGACTATAACAAATGAACAATATTGACATTCAATGATTTAGAAGAGAATATAGAATACAAGTGTAATTATAATGCATAATATACAAAAATGTATGGTGATAAACAATAGCTACTATACAAATAGACAATGTAGGAGGTAACAAACTAGATAAAACAGAGATGTATATGGAATCCCCAATCTATATGTATGTATGCTTGTTTGTCTGTCTGTCTGTTTTTCTTCTTGTTTGTTTGATATAATTTTTTTTAACTTACAAAAAAATGCAACTTTATTATGTGTATGTATTCTCTACAGTGAAGGTAATATGAGACTCTATATGTATGTATGTTTGTTTGTCTGTCTGTTTGTTTTTCTTGTTTGTTTGATATCTTTTTTAATTACAAAAAAATGCAACTTCATTGTGTGTGTGTATTCTCAACAGTGAAGGTAATCTGAAACCGACAAAGATGGACCTGTACACATAGTAGTCTATTCCTTACCCAATGGAAGCAGGGGACAGTTTTACCTGTGATGAAGGAAACACATGGCTACATGGCAACAGGGCTAAGATATGGGAGGTTAGGAACAGCTATTTAAGCTTCTAGTCAATCAAAGGGAGATTAGTAACTGCTATATAAATCTTTTCCATCTTCTGCCTGCAAGCTTTCTCTATGGCTTTATTGAAGTATTTACTGGAATAGCCGAAATAGCCACCGAAATAAGGGAGATTAGTAACTGCTATATAAATCTGTTCCATCATCTGCCTGCAGGCTTTCTCTATGGCTTTACTGAAGTATTTACAGAAATAGCCGAAATAGCCACCGAAACAGCTGTGCCTGAAAAAAAGCTGATATTATCCCCATAGGGTATAATGGAGCCGAATAAATTCTGGTTCCATGAATATTTACCCAAATCCCAATACAAAACCGATATTGGTATTCGGGAATATTTGGGAATACCAATATTTTCCGAGTCCAATAGGCCCGAATGGGGGGACGAGACTAATTTTTTTCCCCTTACAATCCCTAGTTGGAGCCATGGCAGTGTTGCAACCACAGAGGATGCCCAGAAATGGTGGTGGTAGAAAATGCCATCAAGTTAAAGCTGACTTATTTAGACACCATAGGCTTTTCAAGGCAAGAGAGGGTTTGCCATCACCTGCCTCTGCATGGCAACCCAGGACTTCCTTGGTGGTCTCCCATCCAAATACCAACCATGGCAATTTTTTCTTGTATCCTGTTACTTCCTTTAGAAGTTCTTTGTTTAGAAGAAGAGGAGGAGGAGGTAGGATTTATATCCCACCTTTCACTATCTAAGGGAATCTCAGAGTGGCTTACAAACTCCTTTCCTTTCTCCTCCCAACAAGAGACACCCTGTGAGGTTGGTGGGGCTGAGAGAGCTCTTTCAAGAATTGCTCCTGAGAGAACAGCTCTGAAAGAACTTATAACTAACCCAAGGTCACATCAGCAGCTGAATGTGGAGGAGTGGGGAATCAAACCCAGTTCTCTCAGATTAGAGTCCACACTCCTAACCACTACACCAAACTGGGCACTACACCAAACTGGTGGCATCCTAAGCAGAGTTATATCCTTTTAAGTCCTTTGAAATCATTGGGCTTACAACGGTGTAACTCTGTTTAGGTGTAGGTCTGTTTAGGCATATCCTCCATATGGCCTTTGCTTCATATTTCCATAACCTCCCACTGCGTATAAAGCATATCCTTCTCTTTTTATTTCCCTTTAGATAGTTTAAAAGAGGTTCAAGAGAGGTTGGGGTGAGAAAGAGAGAGAGAAATGTTAGAAATCCCCTTAAGTATAAACTTAAACAAATAGGTAGGAGCTGGGATAAATGTTGTGACTTATCTTCAGCAGGCTCTTCTCCTTTTTCTTTTGAAGTTCTTGGTAAACTCTGCCTTCCAAAGTCTCCCTGCGGTGATCATACGAAATGCTGAAGATGCTGATAAAGTGTAGATCAAAAGACAAAGGAAGTGACAGCCTCCCTTTGACTCTTGCTAACTTCAGTGCACGAAGTTTCATTTTAGCAAGAGCACAAGGTCTGCTGAAATTTACTAAAACAATTACTCATTTTGTGCTGTTTAAAGAAACACATTTTTTTAACCATCATGGCTCCCCCACCTGCAGAGCCAAATGGCACCTGTGGGCGGGGGCCACCTTTGCCTCACCTGGAAGGGAGGAGGCAGTGATGAGGAATGCAGGCATCCCTTCATCAGACTGCTGGGGGAAGAGCCAGCTGGGATATAGTAGCTGACTCCTCCTTCTGACTTCCTCTTCTGCCTTGTGCTCAGCTGAAGCAGGTCAAGTTCCGAGGCTCTCTGAGAGTCCCCCTCGCCTAGGCCTGAAGACAAGGCCACATGGAATGGTTAGCGCCCCAGTGGCAAAAGCATGAGCAGCTGGAGCTGTGGTGCTCGCTGCGGATCCAGGGACATTCAGAGCAGTAGGTGCAATATCAGCCATGCCCGTGTGGTAGACCATGGCTGCCTGTGTAGATGGCCACAGTATGATGAAGAGTTCCGGATTTGGGCTGCTCTGGAACCTTCTCTGCTCTGAGACCAGATTCATACACAGTTGTGGATGAAACTGGTGACACCGGCCTGGCCAACTGGAGGGGATAGGTTGGACAGTGGGCACCTCGTGCGCCACCTTCCCAGTAGTTCAGGTCTCCGTGCCCCAGCAGGGCAGGCAGTTCAACACTGCTTGTTTTGCTGGGAGTTCAGCTCCAATGGGAGATGTGGGCATAAGTCATGCAAGTACAAACACGAGTGCCAATTGTGCAGTGGCCCCCATGCTGTTGTGGCCTGTTTTAAGGGGAAGCCTAGGTCAGGGTCCTGGGACCATTGGGGGGAACAAATGGGGAGGTGGGGATAGCCATACTTCTGAGCAAGGGGCCCAGTCCAATTTGGGTCCAGGTGCTCGAGAGCTGGTTGCAGTCATACCCCAGCCAGGTGGATTGGGCATACTTGATGGAGGGCTTTACGGTGGGTTTCTGTATTACATTTCAGGGGATTAGGAGGCCCTACCAGGTAGACAATTTGTGCTCAGTCAAAGGGATGGAGCCCATGGTCCGGGCTAAGATT
>NW_015165870.1:255640-300741 GCF_001447785.1 Gekko japonicus | reverse complement strand
TCTATGGGGGAGCTGTCCAGGCTGTCAGAAAGGAGAATGTGGGACCTGCTTGAATGGGTCTCAGCCCTTCCTGCATGGAGGAAAGTCACTCTGGTGGAGCTGCAACAGTTGGTGGGCCACCTGAACTTTTCCTGCAGGGTAGTGGAGTCAGGCATGGTCTTTTTGCAGAGGTTTTGTGGCACCATAGCTGGCCTGCAGTCCCTGCATCATAAAGTGTGCATCACCACAGGCATCCGGGCAGACTTGGAGTTCTAGGAACAATTTTTGGAGGAGTTCAACAGGGTGTTATTTTGGCAGGAAGATATGCACATCGACTCGGAGCTGCCAGTTATGTCTGATGCAGCCAGCTCCTTGGGGTTTGGGTTTTACATTTGGGGGCACTGGTGTGTGAAGGAATGGCCAGCGGGTTGGGTGGAGGTGGGGCTCACCAGGGACCTGACTTTTCTCAAGTTCTTCCCCATGCTGATCGCAGTCTGGCTATGGTCTGATGAGCTGGTCCACAGGACAGTGCACTACTGGTGTGACAATATGGCAGTGGTGCAGATCATTAACTCCCTTACCTCCAAGTGGCCTGGCTCACATTTGGGGCATGGGCGCTCACCCAGCATAAGGCAAGGAAGTAGTCAAGAGGGCCAACACCTGCCTTGTCTGAGTCGTCCACACTCAGGGTTTTTGCCCTTGTCACAGTATTTGTCATTAATCAATAAAGTGGCCCTTAGTTAATCCCAACTCTGGTGTCAGCTTTGTTATTCCAACTGGGAGGGCAAAAGTGGTTTTCTCTGCATTGTTCCACCTTTAAATTCCCAGTGAGTGTTCAGAGAAATAAAACACTGAACTCAAGCCTAGTCACCAATTTAACCAATTGGTTAACGGTAATACATGCTCCTGTTAGTTGCCACCTAGTGGCTGAGTAGCAGCTACATTTTTACATTTATAGCCCCCTAGCACCACCCTCTGTCCCCAACCATGAAGGAAGGAGTAAAGCTATTGTAAGGCAGTCCCCCGTATTCCTATATCTGTGAGGCAGTGGGTCAGAAGATCATGATCGACTGTGTTAAATGCTGCTGTTAAATCCAAAAGCAGCAGCAGTGCTGACCTGTCCCAATCCAGACATCTCTTGAGGTCATCTGTGAGGATACCCCAGCATGATCTCCATCTCATGGCCAGGGTGGAAGCCAGACTGAAATGGATCCAGGATGGAGGCATCATCCAAGAAAACCTGCAGCTGCTCGACTACTGCCCTCTCAACAACGTTAGCCAGGAATGGGAAGTTCAACACCAGGTGGCAGTTGGTTAGGACCATCAGGTCCAGTGATGGTTTTTTAAAGAGTGGTTGCACTACTGCCTCCTTGAGCCCCACCGGGAATATCCCAGAAGATAGAGATAAATTGACGTATCAACTTATATAGTCAACTTATCATGTTAAAATGTCACAAGGCCCTGATCAGAATTGGGCCCATGGCACAGAGTTCATCCCCACCCCCCACACCCACTTTGCCTTTTAAGTGCCAAAAGAGCCACAGTGGGCTCTTTTGGACCTTGAAAAGGCATGGGGGTGAGAGCTTCACATTTGCAGGCCCCTTTGCAGCATTTTAAAATGACTTTAAAATGGCAATGGACAGTTCATGGTGGCCATGAGTTCTCCACCGCATATAGTTTGGCTGTAAGAACATACATAACCAAGAAAAATACACTCCCTTAAGTAAAACATGAGTGCAAACTCATATTATTTAGACAAAAAATGAAATATTTTATTGTAGAGGAAGCAGGAACATGTATAATATAGCAAAACAATCATATCACGTGCTTAGTTTAGGTGGTGCACAGGTCCACTGGGTGTGTGAACAATTAAGGACACCTGGTACTTGCTTCCCAGCATCTTAAGACTCTGCAGGGTTTTGGAAGTTCTGCCACTACCTGGAATAAAACTAATAACTATATGTGATACTGCTGCAAAGCTAGAGGTCAAACAGGGATTTCCACTCATAGAACATGCATGCATTTGTGTTTCTGTCAAGAAATATATGTGTCCCTTCATGAGGAGGGGGTTATTATTTTTATTAGATTTACAGTGCATTCAGGCTTGTATTTCCAACATCTGTCAGACATGCCTCCCTGACAATAACAATGTTTGGAAGTATTTGCCAAATATTTAATCAACAATCTGTTTTTTACAACCACATAATTGAGACAATATGATGAGAAATGCTGGGTTGTCCCCAGTCTGATTGCAAAATATAAGTTATACAGATTTTTAAAGAGGTGGATCCATCCTTCAGTATTTACCCTCCATGTTTTTTTAAAAGTACAATTTGGTACAAATGTGATCTAAGTGTTATCTGTTTATGGAATGTGTATATGGTGAACATACTCTCATCGCCCTTGAGAGAACATGTGGGAACTGCTGTGAAATGACTAGAGGTTTTGCCTAGCATGAAGCCATGCTATTGCACAACCTCCAGTCTTTTTTTCAGTGGAATCTCATTTATGTTCCATCTTTGTATCATCCTTTCTCTCTGAAACGGTCATACAAATCCTCTCACAGCCAGATGTCTCCTAAAACTGGCATTTGATTGAAAGGCTTAGGAACAAATAACTACTTCTCTGAACACACACTGGGAATTTAAAGGTGAACAATGCAGAGAAAACCACTTTTGCCCTCCCATTCAGAATAACAAGACTGATACTAGAGTTGGGATTAACTAAGGGCCACTTTATTGATTAATGACAAATAATGTGACAAGGGCAAAAACCCTGAGTGTGGACTCAGACAAGGCAAGCGTCAGCCCTCTGACTACTTCCTTGCCTTATGCTGGGTGAGCACCCATGCCCCGAATATGAGCCAGGCTACTTGGCTCACCCTTGGCTGGTGTGGCCAACTGGGAGTTAGGGCCCACCCCCCAAGCCATGTAGCTCGCCAGGGCAAAGCCCTGCCAGAGTGGCTCCAGAGGCAGTCTCTATTCCCCACCCTGGGCCACGAAACCCACAGGGAAATCCTGAAGGACCCCTTTCCCCCCAACCAGGGTAGATACTCTCTGGTGCTCACTGGATCTGCTTTACCTCTTTCCCCACCAATCTGCCTCCTGCCTGTAACGTGACCAACCTAAACGATGACTCCACTCCTCCAAAACATTCATTCCACTGCAAACAGTACAAGGTAGGTGAAAAAACACTAAGCTCAAGCCTAGTCACCAATTTGATCAATTGGTTAAGGGTAATAAATGTTCCTGTTAGTTGCCATCTAATGACTGAGTGGGAGCTACTTTTTTGTTGAGCAGACTAGACATGCTCCTGAGCAGGGGGGGGGGTTAGTTCAGGCCTGATTCTGAGATGGATGCCTGGCTGCAGCTTTGTGTGCTGCCCTTCAAGTAAAGCAGATTTTTTAGGGAGGCTAGCCTCCAGACGGGACCTGGGGATCCCCTGGAATTACAGCTCAATCCTGTCTACAAAGTAACTAAGGATTATAACCACCTCCTGTAAAGAAAGGCAGTGCTGCTTGCCTTCGAGTTGCCATTTAAAAGCACTGTGACCCTGAGACCTCTCCCTGTCAAAAGAAGGGTTCTGAGTAAGAGGACAGGAAAGGTGCAGTCTCAGTTATTTTCATTCTGTTTTCAAGCTTTCATCTGTGTTTTCATTCTGTTGGTTTTCATGGGAAATACATTTGTGGTGGTAACTCCCCACCTCCCATCCTGTATGGTTACCATTTTCAATAGGGTAGCCGAACCTTTGTTGGGAAATTCCTGGAGATTAGGGGGTGGACCCTGGGGAAGGTGGGATTTGTGGAGGGCGGGGACTTTAGCAGGGTATAATGCCATAGATTCCATCCTCCAAAGCAGCAGTTTTCTTCAGTGGAACTGATTGCTGTATTCCAGAGACCAGTTGTAGTTCTAGGAGATTTCCAGGCCTTATCTGGAGGCTGGAAAACTGGATTTTCCCTTCATTCATACAATCTGATGGAAAATGCTGTCAAATCACAACTGACTTATGGCTACCCTGGAGGGTTTTCAAGGCAAGAGATGTTCAGAGGTGGTTTGCCATTGCCTGCCTCTGCATAGGGACCCTGGACTTCCTTGGTGGTCTCCCATCCAAATACTAACCAGGGCGTACCCTGCTTAGCTTCTGAGATTGGACAAGACTGGTATAGACGGGACATTCAGGTCGGGGCCATTCATACCATAATCCCTTCCAAATATGGGAAGATGCAAGAACACTAGGCCTTAGGTTGAGAGTAAATAATTGTCTCAGGGTGTCCCAGCAAGCTCCTACGGCAGACTGGGGAATCAATCCAGGGTCTCCCAGATCTTAGTCTGACATTACACCACAAAAAATGGTACCATGATCCCCCCCCCACCAACCCAATAAAATAAATGGAAAGCAAAGATCTGATTTCCACATTTTGTTTTGAACCAAAAAAATACCAGCTAAATGGGCCACTCTGGGAACAACAGTTCAGAATGATTCATTTTATCTCCAGAATCTAAATGACCACTTCCTGCAGCAGCCATATATTCCCTCTCTCATTTGCCCTAATGACCTATCCGTCTATCTCCCCTGAACTAGTGAACTATTTTGTAATAACTGCTCAAACTGGTGCCATGACTATGATAAAATGAATGTCCAAACTGACTCAGCATGCCAGTTTATTTTTTAAAAAACTAATTATGCCAAAATACCTTGGAATAAAAAAAAGGCTTAATGTATCTTTTACTGAAGATATTTCTTTCAAGGTGGTAAAATTGGTTTAGATGCTTGCTGATTTTCAGCTTGCCAATATACTATCAATGAGAATAATGAAAGAAAGATGATGGATTTATGAAGCATTAAAAAATGTTCTGATTTCATATAGAAACATCTTGTCAGTTTTGAATGAGAATTCTTCAAATATGGAATTTGATATGTCTGTAAGGTATCTCACTTTAAAATTATTAAAACAAAATTGCTCTTTCCACTCTTTACAGGAAGGTTCTCAATGACAACATTGCTCCAAAAAGGTCTGAATCATTAAATAAAAGTATTTACTGAATAAAAATGAACTCCAGGCCAGTGTTCCCTCTAAGCTGAGTTAGTGTGAGCTAGGTCACAGTTTTTTAGCCTCCAGCTCACAGATGTTTGCCTTAGCTCAGGAAGGATGGCCCCAGAGCAAACTAATTTATGCAGTAGCCAAATCGCTTGCTCACAACTTTAATGCCAGTAGTTCACAAAGTAGAATTTCTGCTCACAAGACTCCACAGCTTAGAGGGAGCATTGCTCCAGGCCTCAAATGAAACAGGCCTCACATTTTAAGGTGCTTTAAAAACACTAGCTCTATTCCCAGGGGTCATTTCATAGAAAAAGAGGTGCAGGAGCTCATTAGCATAACTTATTAGCATAACTTATTTGCATATGCCACACCCCTGACATCACCAGAAGTGTGTCAGAAGGTAACACCCACCACTCAGGCTCCACTGGACTGTTTTGGATTGCTTGCTATTGGGGGGGGGGGACATGCAGATCTGTCCTTGCAGAGGAGGGAGAGCTTGTACCTGAAGGCGGGCTGGGGGATCTCTCTGCAACTTACCTGGCTGCTTCTTGCTCCTCGTGGCCCAACTAAGGGCTGCTGGGAGCAGGGGGCAGGGCTTGTTGCATGTTCCCGCCCCCTGGGCTCCTTACTGCCAGAGTTCCGCTCCTGTGCGCTCCCGCAGGAAATGACCCCTGTCTATTCCATGCTTGTGAATAGCAGGCTATTTCAGGTGGCCAGCCTATTACCAATTTTGATATATGGTTCTTGCCACAATAATATTTATGTGTCAAGGAGGAATGCCTGCCAATGAGTATACCTCAGTATTGCATTATTTCAGGTCTGAGGTGTCAAGTTAATTCCTTTGATTAAACTGGAAATGTCAGTTGGTTTGTAAAATGCACACTGTTATTTATTAATAAATAAATAAATAAATAACAACCTTAAACCTATTTAAGATCAGATTAGGGTGGGGGAAATATTAGCTAGTTTTTGTTTGAAGATACAAAATGGTTAGCCGTGTGAGCCATCCTACTATCTGAAAAGGCTAATCAAAGGAGTGGTGGGCAACAAGCAGCCTGTGGGATGGAAGTATGAACCATCCGGATGCTCGCCTAGGAATCCCTACATTGTGCAACACTCACCTTGGAGTTGGGGTCCCTGACCCTGACTGGCTGGGGATGTGCCCTCTTGGTTGTTGGTAGAAGCCATGGCTGCCCTCTGAAGCCCTGACTGCCACATCACATTGGATATATGATTCTTTTGATATATGATTCTTTCCACATGTTAAGGTTTATATGATAATTAATATAATGGTGAATAATTTATAAGAAATATAGAAAAATAATATAAAAACAAAAAATATTTAAAAAATTACTTGAGATACTTTGTAATCGTCTATAGCATGGTATTTGTTGAGTTTTGGTATTTTCTCACCTGGAGATTGGCAACAATGGTTTCCTAGGAGGAAAAGTAGTCTTTCTCTGCAATCAGGACCAAAGCAGCTGACATCATTCTCCTCTCCCCCTTTTGACTTGCACAACAACCCTGTGAGGTAGGTTAGGCTGAAAGTCTGTGACTGGTTCAAACTCACCCTCTCAGCTTCCACAGCAAGAACCTGGATCTAGCAGACCCTGCTCTGAAGCACTGACTGCTGTGCCTAGGGTAGCCAACCTCCAGGTGGAGCCTAAAGATCACCAGGTATCACAACTGAACTCCAGACAACAGATCCCCCCCCCGAGAAAATAACTGCTTTAGAAGGTGGGCTTTATGACATTCTGTTCAGCTGAGGCCTCTCCCCTCTCCAAACCCTAGTCAGGACTGGCCCCAATGAGTTCCTCACAAAGGCCTGCATAGGGTTTCTTTCCTTTGTCTGAACCAAGCTTGGTTGCCTACAATTCAGCTGATCAACTCCCACCCTCATCCCATGGCCGTATCTCACTCCTTAAGTTCACTGTCACCACTCACTGAATTGTCACTGCCTTTTTAGAGGGACAGTGAGACTCCTCTGGCCAAATCTCCCAATTTGGAGATGGAATCCCCAATCTTTGGGGGATCCCTAGAAAGTTGGCAAACCAAGTGTCTGGCCTTTCCTTGCTTCCCTGGGCTACCATGAATTTGTCTGCATCTGGAGGTGTTCTTCGCTGTTTATTTACTTTTAGTATTTATAGCCTGCCCTTCCTGCAAGGGGGCTCAGGGTGGGTAACACATAATAGCAGTATAATAAATATAATTAAATATTAAAACACAATAGTTTAAAATTAAAATTGGTGGTCGCAGCTCAAGGACAGAAATTGGCTGGTTGCAAGAGGTCCCTGGCCCATTGGTGTGGATGGATAGAGCCAGCTATTATTGAATGGGAGACAGAAACCTCAGATACATGGACATCTACCATCTCAGCAAAAGGCCTGTTAAAAGGCTTAGTCAAAACAAAGGCTGAAAGTAGATGAATGCACAAAAATTAAACCGAAGTTGCACTTGAAGCACTTAGAGCTTGACTAAGTGAGGTTGAGAATGCACATTGAACTGAAGTTATATTCTAAGGCAGGTCCTAGGTATTTATTCTTATGTTTCATTCCTTCATCAGAATTAAGTTGATGAGTCTCTTTGTAATCTTTCACTTACAAAAGCCAGTTCTTATAGGCACTTAGAATATTCCAAGGAGCCTTATGCTTCACAATTCAGGAGAATCTATATCAAGATGTAATTCATGTTCTGTTCTCAAGCCTGGGAGACCAAGAAGTTGGTTCTCCTGAGCTTTGAGTTTACATTACAATAATATAAGTTACAGAAGCAGCCTTGTGAATCATTTTCTGGAAGTTGGCCATGTGCCTGAAGATTTTAAGTTCTTGGTACTTGAGAAATATGGACCCAGATGTTATGCCAAGGATGATGTACAGAAGGAGCTTCTCTGTAGGGAGTCTTTTTGGATTTTTAGATTAAGATTTTACACCCCTCCCATGGGCTAAATCAAACACTGGAATTGTCCTGTTTCTTATGAAAACTCTTACTTTCCTCCTGTTTGTGTATTGCTGTGGTATTCATTTACAGTGTTTTAATGGGATGTCACAACTATTCATTTAATAGCTCCTCTAATTCTATTTTTTGAGAGCTTAAATGCAATATAACATAAATAGATTGTGTTTCCTTTAAGAGATAATGTCGGAGTATTAAGCAGCTGTTTTCCACTTGCCTTTTGCCTTTGATAAATATTGTTAGTAATATCTATTTCCTCTCTGACAAGAGACATTGTGAGTACATGTTGGTACAGAGAATTATACGTTTTAGATTGGAGAAAATATTTGACCTTGACAGTTTGTTGGGTGAGGGGTTTTTTTGTTAACAAATGATATCTAAGTATTGCAATTCAAGTAATTAATGTTGTTACTAGAAGCTTGTGATTTCTTGTAGATGTTCTGCCAGTTTCCTTTACTGAAGAAGGGACCGGATCACCGAAACGTGGGAGTCAACTGGAGGCCCCATCTCATTTGCACTTTGGACACTGCACAAATTTTGATTAATTCTACTTATAAATTTTCCTTGGATGTTTCCCTTGTGAGGGTTTTCTGTATGCCACTTTGTTACTGGGTAAAAATAACTATATTTTTGTACTGAATGTCGTATGGAATATTGGAAATAACTAATACATTACAATAACACTTTGAGTATATATAATCATTTTTACTTTTGCCTTTATTTAATAGTGCTGTATTTCACAGTGGTTGTTTTTGCTGTTGTGTAGTTTAAACAGGCTGCAGGAGGGAGCCCAAGACTGCTGAGCTGGCAGGGATTTGGCCCTGAGCTGTTTGCAGCCAGCCCCCTTGGGGCCTGCCTGCTGCCCTTGGCCAAGGCACTGGCCCAGGACATGCTGCCCACTTCCTTCTCCTCTGGCCAGATCATGTTGGGCTGCTGCATTTGCTGCCTGGGCTGCTGGAAAGATAGCTGGCTGTTCATGTGCGGCATACAGAATCTCTTTGGCCCCATCTCCTCTAGTCCAGCCAAGTGGCTTCCCACTTGCAGGCAGCCCAGGAAAGACGCCCAGAGGCACAGGAGCCTCTGGAAAGCCACTGGCCAGCTCACCAAACATGCCTACTTTGTGCACAGCAGCCTGGGCAAGAGAGAAATCCAGGTGTTTATGTACAAGTTCAAGTTTAGTTTATTGTCTTAGCCATTGGCCATAACAACACAAAATAAATCAAAGCACAACCAACAGTATACATCAATAACTTACAGTAAGTCCTAGACCCAGCCTTATCTTTTTCGCCGCCAGTGCAAACAAAGCCATTCTGCTAGTAACATGTGAATCAATATCAGAAAGCAAGAAAACGGTCAAATCCTGCTCTGAAATTCCATTATACAGAGGTACAATAGGATAAATAAACCTTTGCCTAAGTGATTTGTGCCATGAACATCTCAGAATGTAATGCTCGACATCATCCACTTCGCCCATACCACAAAGGCATATTCTGGAGGCGGCAGGGACACCCCGAAAGCGGCCAATACAAACCATTGAGGGTATGACTTGGAACCTTAGGGCAGTAAAAGCCCTTCTCAGCTCCAGAGTAGTTAGTTTCTCAAGATATACAGTCCTGCAATGATCTCTTTTAACGATCTTATACAAGGGGGCTGTACAGGTGTTTATGTAAGGGGTGCCACGTGTGCAGAACACCAAGGGTCGGGGAGGAGGAGGAGGCCTGCCGAGTCATGTGAGCTGGAGCCTGCTAAACTGCTGACCCTAATGTGCATGGCTCCTCTCCTGCCTCCATCCATTGGCAGTGCAGGGAGGATTAAATAAGAGGCGAGGCTGAAATGCATGAATACTCCCTGGGCTCCCTGTACACAAGCACTGCCTTATGTAACAGTCTGAATGGAAGTGGGGAAGCAAGACAAAGGTCAGGGATAGTAGCAGGCATTCAGAAAGGCATGCTATGTTTGCATAATGGCAGAGGCAGGTGCTGGATGTGTATCTTTGCACTTGCACATGGGAGTAATACTTTGGGAGGTTGGCAGGAAATAACAGTCTGCAAAAGGCAATTAAAATGGAGTTGGCATCTTTGGAGAGCGGCAGCACTTGAAAATTACTTGTGGTGCTGGGGAGCATTGCAGTTTTCCTTTCCATACATTAAGAAAGTAAAAGGTCCTGGAAGACTAAAAAGAAAAAGAAAAGAAAATATGGTTTGAACTTAATGGAATAAAGAAAATAATTTTAATTTTGCCTCCTTTTGATATTTTTATTGTTTTCCCTTTCCTTTTGATTGCTGCAGTTCTGAATAAAGACAATGTGGATATGTTAATTATTTGAAAAAAGCAGTGCCAAATGTCTTTACCATTCACTGTGTCATTCATCACCAACAACCAGGACCAGGGCTTTTTTGGCCCTGGCCCCCACCTGGTGGAACTCTCTGCCGAAGAACATCCGTTCCTTGCGGGATTTATTACCTTTCCGCAAAGCTTGTAAGGCAGAAATGTTCCTCCAGGCCTTTGGTTGAGGACAGCAATGGGACAGCACCTAAACTGGCACTCTCACATCTCCTATCTCCCTTCACCTACTCCCTTAGAAGGCTATGGGAAAGCTGCATTTTTTCCTGAAATTTTGCCATCTTGGAACAGACTGTCTTTTATACATTGATTGTATGGTATTTTCTAATGGTTTTAACTTAATTTAAATTATCTGTTGTTTTTACCACCTTGAGCCCTGCCCACAGGGAAGGGCAGTCTAGTTGCATAAAACTAGTTGCAAAAAACTTCAGTGATCACCTGCACAAGTAACTAAACACTGTCATTACTGCAGTGAATAAACTTTAGGCCCCTTATTCTCAAAGATTGACTATTCAGGGATCTTTGTGTTGAAAATGATCAAGATTTTGAATGATTGCTGCTTCATATTGAAGTTCATTGGCTATCAAAAGGCAACTGTGTGAGACACTTTGGTCCCGGTCACATGGAGAATTTGCTGTGTGAGAGGCACAACTGCCGGGCAGATTAAAAGGGCACAATCATATGGCAACATCTGGCAAGAGTTGCACACCCGTCATCTACTCGTAGTGTCTGGCCAAAGATGCGGAGTTAAAAAGTAGCTGGGAAAGCGTAGTATTATCCAGAAAACGTGGGGCGTGGGCGGGCATCTGATCGTGGAAGCACTGGTATCCCATCACATCCGGTGGCTGTCCACATCCCACCGGATGTTTTTTTGTAAGCCTCCATGGTATGCGCACAAACGCACATGTGCACAAACGTGGTACTGCTTCGTTGCCATGCTTCGCCATCACTGTGTGATTGGTGGCTGACAGCCTGAGAACGGAGCCTCGGGGGAACGTTGGCTCGTGATACCACGGTTCATTTTGCTCCGGAGCAAAAAGCCTCATCCTCCCCCCCCCCCGGATTATCTTGCTTGTGTGACCGGGGCCTTTATGACCTTTTTGACTCTGTTGTGGAGTTTTTTGTGTGAAGACACAAATGCTTTCCTCAGTGATGAACTTAAAGAAATCAGGCATGACATTGCTTATTTATCAAAATTATTTGCAAAGCTCAGTGAAATGAATTTGCAGTTGCAAGGAAATTAGGTCAATTGTATCAAGGCCAAATGTGTCACCTCTATGCTTATTTCAAAATTAACTCAGTTCACATGTGCTATAGGCCATTGTGAGCTATACTAATTGCTGAGCCTGTCTGAGCTAGAAGAGAAAGGTGGGATAGCAGTGTTCCCTCTAAGCTGAGTTAGTGTGAACTAGCTCACAGTTTTTTAACCTCCGGCTCACACATTTTTGTCTTAACTCTGGAAGAATGGCTCCAGGGCAAACTAATTTATGCAGCAGCCAAATCGTTCGCTCACAACTTTAATGCCAGCAGTTCACAAAGTAGAATTTTTGCTCACAAAACTCCACAGCTTAGAGGGAGCACTGGATACAAGATGACGAACTGCAAGGTGTTTGTGACCATTTGGGTATGAGACATGAAGATAGGTTTGAGTGCTTTGAGGATCTTCTGTTGATGGAAATTCCAGACTGAGTGATAAACCCATTTTCAGATACTGTGGAAGGTGGGGTAGTGGAGGAAGAACTAACTGAGCTACAAAATGATGAGCTGAAGACAAAGTTTAAGAAATTGCCATCGGGCATGATGGAGGGCATGTCCTGAACAGACCATCACTTGCTGGATGGCAGGATGGGGCTTGAGAAGGAGCACCTTTGGTGCTAACCAACATCTTTCCAAATCTGGTACCAGCTTAATAGTGCATCAGTGAAGGAGCCTGGGACAGGGCACCTCTCAGCACTCTATGTGTGGGTGAGGATAAGCAAGGCTGGTGGTAACCACTAGCCAAGTTTGGAGCCAGGGTGGGGACTTGCTAGAACAAAGCCAGCCATGGACAGGCTTCCTAGTGCAGCCTGCCCTCAATGAAATATTAGCATAATGAATTGATTATGTAGATCAGCAGATCTGAATAAACTTAAATAAACTAGTTAACTGTTGTCTTAAGTCTTCATTTGCAAATAAAGTGCTGATGTTTTGAGCTAGCTTGCCTCTGCTGAATGGACCTGAGAACAGGTGCCTGATTGAGTAGTCTAACTTGGGAACCCACAGCCAAAGGGGGACATTACACAAGAGAGCCATTGCCACTCTGAGTAGACCAGGGGGTAGGGGGGAGCTTGCAATGCCCAGACATTTTATGTTTCGAAGCTCAGAGCATTGTATATTTTGAGTTTTTATTTTTAGTTTCTGCTGTGATCTTTGTGCTTTTTCTTGATGTTTTATTTTAAAAATTGCATTGCCATATCCCCCACCTTTCCATTTTAGGTAGGCATCTTTTGGGGGGGGGGGAGGTTTAGGAAGTGTCAGTTATCAAAGACTGTTAAATAAAATATGGCAAGAGTTACTGTTTTAAGCATGTTTGTATTTTAAGTTAAAAACCCCTTTAATTGTGTTTGTCAGTGTCCTTTATAAAGTTAATATCTTTGGTACCTGGCATTACATTTTATGACACACATGGCCTGGCCCGACAAAGTCCTATTTATATCAAATCCAGCCCTTGTAACAAATGAGTTTGACACCCCTGGCTTAGAACATATCCACCTTATTTTGAGCGTCCATGTGAGTTGGTGCTCTATAGCAACCTATGGCTGCAAACGTTGGACCATGAAGAAGCAAGACAGGAAGAAAATTGACTCATTTGAGCTGTGGTGCTGGAGAAGGATCCTGCACATTCCTTGGAAAACAAAGGTGACAAGCAAGTATTGGAGTGCATAAAACCAGATATGTTATTGTAAGGAAAAACCATAAAACTGCGACTGACTTATTTTGGCCATGTCATGCAGAGGAACTCACTTGAAAAAGCAATTATGCTTGGATTGGTTAGCAGCGAAAGGAAACCGGGCCGCCAAAGAACACGGCGGCTTGACACCATAAAAATCGACACCAGCCTGAGCACTGAACAACTCAAAAAACAGTACAAGATAGGAAAACGTGGAGAGAACTGGCCCATAGAATCGCCAAGAGTTGGACATGACTGAATGGCTAACAACAACAGCATAAATATAAATAAGTAAACTATAATGTGTAAGTATGAATGGGAGAAGGTATGTATATTTAATTTCATATAATCCTGTTACTTATTTAAGCAGATGAAAGTATTTTTTATGGCTCATTCCTTCTGCTACACTGTTCAGTGTTATATTAATGGGAAACAAGAGAGAGAGAGAGGACATGAATACATCCTCAGGGTTAATACCGCAACTTAACATGTCATCATTTTTCACAGTCTTGCCTAAAGAAGAAATAATCCTTCCATAGCATGGAAATATATTCTAAAATGATTGATCTGTGTCCTTTGATGAATAACAAACCAAATGAGGTGACACTACATATTTATCAAGCCTTATCAGGCAACAACAAAATATATTTGGCAGCTCAGCTGTTTCAACGTCTCAGATAATATCTCCCTGGAATACAATGCTACAGAATACCATATGTCTGTCAATGCAGTTTGGATACATAAACAGATTCATTGGGCACAGCCTGTCCAATGCATGTCATAGCAAAACTCCCATAATTTTTTTAGGATTTCATAACAGGTAGTCAAAAGTCCACAACATTAAAGGTTTTCTTGTGGGTTTGACAGTCTCAATCAGGCCCAGATGTCTTATAGATAGATAGATAGATAGATAGATAGATAGATAGATAGATAGATAGATAGATAGACAGACAGACAGACAGACAGACAGACAGACAGACAGACCCCCTCAACAATGGAAGCTGTAGAGCTATTAAAGGGATCTTTAGGCTTGTCTTTCTTAGACAGTAAACCACCCTTCATTATGCTACAGGTAATATCACTTTTCAGGCTCCATGAGTTGCAAACGAGTTTGTGGTATGGCATTTAAAATCCCTTTGGCCATTTGCTTAATGTCTCCCTTGGGATACCAGCACCACCGGTTTTTAGAGATTCATTGACTGACAATAGAGAAGAAACAGCATATTGTGACTTCAGTTCAAACTCAGGATGCTATTGAAATGTAATCTGGTCCCTGTTATATGGATGGTTTTCAGTTGGTGAGATGTGGACAAGCTGTTCACATGTTCAGCCTGCAGTATCTATTATGTCTGATAATATCAGCCCATTCCAAAACATACTGCTTAGTCCCATGCACTGGAAGAGATCTGACGTAACTATCACTATGCAGATGACACCAAGCTCTGTTTTTATCTAACAGCTGAGTTTGGTGGATCTGTGGCAGTCCTGAAGAAATGCTTGGAGAAGGTAATGATATGGCCGACAGCCTTAATAAGCCGAAGCTCAGTCCAACAAGGTGATGTTTGTCAATGGTAAAGTCATTTGGGGATTGAAGAGTCAGCCCCTTCTGTAGATGATTTCCATCTCCCTGAAAGAACAAGTTCAAATAGGGATGCCAGGCTGTTGGAAGGGTTGGAGGATGAGGACAGGCATGTCAGTGTCATGCCAGTTCCAGTTAAAAACCATGACACTGGAGGTTGCATACTCTAGGATTTGCCAAATGTCTGTTAAAACTTAGAGTGTTTGGCAAATCCTAGAGTGTCACCAATGACAACATGACATCATACACTGGCTTGATGCCAGCACCCCCAAATCCCCCACCCTTTTGTTTTACTGTTAGCTTTTGAGGTGCCAGAGAAAGGGACAGGATGCCCTGGAGGTCTCCCACCATCAGGGCTTTTTTTTGTAGAAAAAGCCCAGCAGGAACTCATTCGCGTAATAGGCCACACCCAACAGCAGAAATGCATTAGCATATTAGGCCACACCCTCATGCCTTCCCTTGGCTTGCCTGGGTGCCCTGCGGCTGTGGAGAGCCCAGGCAAGCCCCCCTTGAAGGGAAGTGAAGGCAGTTTAAACTGCCTTTCCTTGGCTTGCCCGGGCACCCTGCGACTGCAGGGAGCCTGGGCAAGCCAGCCCTTGGAGAAGCTGAGGAAGGCACGGGGAAGCATTTAAATGCCACCCTGATCCTTCCAGAGGCCCTCCTGGCCCGCCTGCCTTGGACTCGCTGGGAGGGGGTCATTCTCCAGGCCTTCCCTCTGTAGCCACGTACTCAGAGGTTTTGGCTGTAGTGGGCATGGCCAACTCTGAAGCCAGCCGGAACTCCGTTCCTGTGTGTTCCTGCCCAAAAATAGTCCTGCCCACCATAGTGGGAGATCTGGTATCCCTAGATTCCACCTCCTGCTGCAGCAATTTTGTGGCAGCCATCTTGTGGCTGCATCCACCACATTGTGACAGACTCCCAAAGGTGCCCCCAGTCACAAAAAAGTTGGGGACACCTGGTCTAGATACACGGATTGTATCTCCCCTGGGCTTAAAGATCTGTACTGGCTCTCCGTTTGTTTCCAGCCATAATTCAAAGAGTGGCTCAAGACCCTAAATGGTTTGGAACCAGGGTACTTGAAGGATTACATCCTCCCATATTGTCCGGCACATTCAGATACTCCTTCCAAGTCCTGCTCTTTATGTTCTGGTCTGCAGAGTTAAGGTAGGTGTCAATCCAACTTTTTCAGTAGTTGCTCCAGAAGGGAAACCAGGGTTTTTAAATGATACACGTATTAACCTTGCTTTTAAAATCAGTATAGAAACAGTATGGAGAGTTCAGTTATCATGACGTACCCCCCTTTTAATTGCGGGATGGCAAGAACTACAACAGTTATGAAAGAGTCAAACGTTCATCAAAGGTGAATATATCCTCATACGTTTCTGGACTTCCGTTTAATATGATCTTTTTTGCTGAAATTAATATAGCTTTCTATTATCTTTTCAGAAGGCTGCATGTTTTTTCCTACATGTGTAGAGATGTCGAGGCTAAGATAACTGAACATCATCAACCAAGGCTGATTTTTTTCTTAAGCAAAAAGGTACCGGTAGGTATTATATTGCTTCATTAATATAAATCTAATCAATGCCTCATATTACAGCTGTGTGATTTTCCATGACATACATTTAGTGATTTAAACAATGTAATAATGAATCTGATATTCTTTAATTCATCTACTGGGGCTCAAAGCTGATTTTATTATTTTTTATTAGTAACAAATTTGCATATTTTCTCACTTCCCCATCTGCTTTAAGACGATTCCCCCCTTATTTTAAAAATCTGGTACTATCTTTCTTCCCCCCTTTTTCCAACAATGTAAATCCTGGGATAGTTTCAATTACCACAGTATGCTGCATTTCCTAAATTACTGCAATCTGGAAAAAAGCCACAGAATTTTCATTTAATCATCCTTTAGTTCGTAAGAAGGAACACCTGACATAATGCTGGAGCTAACTGCATTATCTTTAGTTGACTTTTTAGTTTCATTTCAGTGTGGCCACTCTCCCCACATCCCAGAGAAACATTATATTAATTCTGAAATTTTAGAATGTACATATTGAACATTTCAGAATACAAACTATTATTATTTTTTGTTTCATTTTCATTTGTTTCATATTATTATTTTTTGTTTCATTCTTTCCTTCCAATGGGGACACTCACCAGCTTATACCATTCTCCTCACTTCCACTTTACCTTCACAACAACCCTGAGAGGTAGGTTAGGCTATGAGTGTGTGACTGGCTCAAGGTCAGCCAGCCTCCTCCTTCCCTGCCTGGCCCTGCAAATGGTGGGCCTCGTCTACCCGGGCCCTTTCTGCTTATTAGTGTGGCCAGTGTTTTGGCAAATGTGTGAGGCCCCATTGACCAGGTACCAGTTAACGGGCGTATTCACTAGGGGCTTTGGGCTTGCCCAGCAAGGAATTTGGGCCCCACTCATTTAGGATTGGGATGGCGACCACGGCTGCAGGCCTTGGGATGTCTGAGATACGCATAAGAGCCATTGGGCGGTGGCGCTCAATGGCCTTCAAGGCATACGTGCGGCCGTGTCTGGAGGGCAGCCAGTGAGGGCTTCTTTGCCTCCTCAGTTCCAGGTCAGAAACGCAAGAAGGTCTAGATTTTTGGGCACAGCATCGTTCATTGGGCTAGTTTGTATGCATCATCATCTGGCTGGGGCAAGGATTTGAGGCTGGAGGCAGCCATGCGCAAATGTCAGGTACAATAATATTACAGTGAAAATATCAGTTCAGCCAAAAGACTATCCATCTTATTCTCTTTTTTCAGGCAATCCTTTTGCCATATTATGCCATATTACGCATAAATGAATAAACTCCATATTAAAAGTGTATCACCACCATTATGGAGCTATCAGACACTTTTATTCCCACTGTAGTCAATTATGAACCTTCATGATACTTAGGAAAACTGAACCTTCTAAAAAACCATTCACTGTCACTGTAGATTGATCAAAACGTTTAAACTTAGGGTGTGGTCAGGCTGACAGGTTAACGTGGTTTGGGTGTGCCACTAATTTTGTGATGGCAATTTTCAATCAGACTCCCACCCTGATCTGGCCTCACTGCACACTTCTTCCATGGTTGACCATCCAGATTAGTGCTGCATGTCAACCACAGAGTGTGCAGTCTAGTCTTTTTCTTTTTTTGAAAAAATAACAATTTTACCTTTTTTAGAATATTTCTTGGACATTAGCTTTGTAAGCTGCAAACCTACTTTTGACTTATTGACATTCACCACAGAAATCTCATGCTCAGAGTTCTGAGTTGAGGACCCAGGTTAAAACATGAAATGGCTGAGTGATTAAGAGATTCTGGTGAAGCAAGCTATGATGCAGCAGCAGCAGCAGCAGAACTGGAAGCAGAAGATGGCCAGTTCCACTGCGGGCCTGATGGAAGCCCTCCAGGGGCCTAATCCGGCCCCTGGGCCACATGTTTGACACCCCTGGACTAAACTCTATTGCAATCTAGATAGAACTCAGAGCTAGAAAACATTTTTTAAGCCATAATTATCTTAGGTGCCTCATTGCTTCTTTCCAACAGAAGAGAAGATATCCATTTTTTTCTGCTAAAAGAGGAATAACACTACTGCTAACAGGTTTCGTAACATCTACAGAGGCTGGACGACCATCTTTTGGGTATGTTGTAGGGCTATCCTTCAGCTATGCTCCTGCAGAGTGCAGGGGGTTGGACTAGATGATCTGCAAGGTCCCTTCCAACTCTAAAATTCTATGATTCTATACAGTCCCTAACCCAACACAAGCCAAATTGAACTAGGTTGCCATGGGCTGAGAAATCACTTATATCTGGTAAATGAATTTCATGCCAGTTTCCCAATCAGGGATGGGCATGAACTTAAAAAAAATGTGGTTTGGTTGAGTTCATGGTTTGTGGTGCATCCTGTTTGCGAACCACAGATGGTCACAAGTTTTTAGCCAACTCATGAACCAGTTTGGTTTTTGAGGTTTGTGAAGCAGTAGAACATCCCCTCCCACATGTTAGGGACACCAAGCTCACAGGGGACTTCTGGCTGACTGTCCTCTACCTTCCTGCCAAGTTTGGTGAGGATTTACAGGGTCCAAGTTATGGCCCCCAAATAAGATGCCACCAGGAGTGCTTTCTGAGGAAATGACCATCTGTCATTTCCCCAGAAAGCATTTTTCTGGGAGCATCTTCTCAGACCCCATAAATCCAATCCTCACCAGCCTCGGAGGGCAGGTAGAGGAGAAGCATCCAGAGTTCCCCTGTGAGTTTGGTGTCTCTGGCTTGTACAAGATCTGTTCTATACACTCCTGAACTTCCCGAACCGCTGTGGTCATTTTGACAGGCCCAGGTTCAGGAGGTTCAGAATCAGAGTGGATCCTGTTCAAGCTAGAGACATCAAACTTGGAGGGCATGTGGAGGAAGTCCACTGCAAGTTTGTTAATTTTATAAAACCACCTGGAAAGAATTTGACCAGATTACCCAGACAACATACTGCTACCAAAGCAAGCAGGTTGCAAATTGTGACTGAAAACAGAAAAGACTGAGTAAGAATACTGTGGCTGCAATCCTAAAAACACTTTCTTGGTGGTAAGCCCCATGGAATAACATGGAATTTACTTCTGAGTAGATATAGGAGCTGTGGTGGCTCAAGTGGTTAAGACGCTGAACTGCAGGCTGTGGAAGGTCCGTAGTTCAGCAGTTCGAGACCTGAGTGTGTTGCATGATGGAGTGAACTCCCGTCTCTAGTTCCAGCTCCTACCAACCTAGCAGTTCGAATTGCAAGTAGATAAATAGGTCCCACTTCAGTGGGAAGGTAACAGCGTTCTGTGTGCCTTGGTGTTTAGTCATGTCGGCCACATGACCACGGAAATGTCTTCGGACAGCGCTGGCTCTTTGGCTTTGAAACGGAGATGAGCACCGCAACCCTAGAGTCGGATTCGACTGGCTTTCGAGCAAGGGAACCTTTACATTTAGACATGTTTTGGATTGCCCTAAGCGCTCCTGTAGACAGCAGGTCTACTCTATCCTAAGTAGGTCTACTCAGAATCCTACTTAGATCTATTCAATGAAATTTACTCCTAAGAAAGTGGGTTTTTTTAGGATTGCACTTCTAGAGATTGCATATTTGACTGCATCTGAGCATTTTTTTTTTTGTCTGTTCAGTGTGAATGGAGCATTACCTAGTCCTCATGTAAAAGGACATTTTTTCACACCCAAGACCCAGCTTGTTTAAAAGACTGTGTAGGAGGAATTGTGGCAGTTCCATATACAGTTTGCGTAGGAGGGATCAAGCTAGGTAAACACCTGTGAGTGGTTAGTGAACTAAATATATGTAGTGCTGTTTAATTTAGCGGAAGGATATACACTGCACTAATATTCCTAGAAAATAATTTATTTAAGCTTCCTGTGAATGCTGGTGTGCTTCAGTGATATACACTGGTCTCCTTTGAATATGTCTCTTTATTTTTCATGCATAATCCTTTTGCGTACCATTATCGCACTAAGCCCATTCAAAACCCTAATGGGAGTAGGAGGCATGTCTGCCCTTCCCCTCTGACTCCATAAGGACTGGCCAGTGAATATGCTGTAGACCCAGTCACATTAGAGCTTGCTATAGGAGCTCCCCAGTCACCAGAATCTAAGCGCGGTAGCGTACATCAAAAAGTGTATAAGCATTTTGAAATATGGCTTGCAGCACTTCAGCCTAATGAAGAAATAATTACAGAATGACAAACCTGATGAAGGACACACAAACGGATAGTGTACTAGAACTCTGCCGTTTGTCTGTAACTAGTATTGTATTACTTTGTAAGTACTGCTAAGCTTCATATCACATATTGTAGCGTTATTGGTCATAATTGAATTCTCAACATTGCATATAAAAACCAACAAATATTGTTTAATTGTACACGGTGATTTACTGTTTCACTGGCTATTACACACCATGGTCCTGTTTGTTGTAATATATCCACAAGGACTGGAGCAACAGGAGCCACAGGCATCTTGAGGGGATGACTGGTCTTCATGCTGTTCAGCCAGTCAATGAGAAACGAAAGAAACAGCTTTTTACGCTCGTTTCACTTTTTAATTTCAGGCTTTTTGCTGTCATGGATGCCCTCCACACACATCCTAAATTGAATAATGTAGGATTAGCCAGTTGCTTTGGGGGGCTGAGCAAGAATTTTCAGGATTTCCTTCGGAATGACTTTTCCCACACAGTACAGTAGGGGTTGGTTCCTGGTCATTTAAGCTGGTTACGCTCTGTCTAGAGATGGCAGGAATAGTGTGGGTTACTATTACACAGGCAAGGATAATTACCACGCACAATGAGACCTCTAATGATAAGGGGAGATATTCCAGGCCAGCTGGACTTTAGCTGTGTGGCTGGGAGTGCTAGGCAGAATGAGTGGAATCTTTTGCTGTATGGCATGTGAGGGGAGGTGCAATAAAACCTGGCACCTCTTGGCACAGTTTTATGTACAGGCTAGGATTAAAAAAAAAAACACAACAACAGTAGCAATGCTAGCTGAGTTTGAAGCAAGAGGGGAGTTATCAAAAATGCTGGCAGCCAGCAGAGATTGCATGTTCATGGTAACCCACTACTAAAGAGGAAGTTTTTATAGCAGTGCAGATCAGCCGTTAACACAGCCTAGTTTTAACCCACACGTTGGTGTGTCATGTCTTCATTCCAGGGTGCAGGGGCAAAATAGGGACAAAAATTCTATTCTAATACCCTGCACAGAGGCCAGTACGAATAATTGGTTTTTAAAAATAAAAACAGACAACAGTTATTAAAATGTTGACACTGAAAGGCATCCCTGTGCTCTTTGATAAATGTCAGTTACAGCTGAGAATATAAAACTACTTATCATTATCAGTTAAGTTACGCAATGCCAGTTTATGCATCCTATTTTGGGGATGTTTTTCTTTCTTTTTTCTTTTTGGTATTTGTCTGCACTTGGGAGTCATATTGACCTCTGGTGACTGACCCCTACTGGGGGCCTGGAGGGTATTCAGAGAGGTGACTGAATAAAGCCTGCCTCTGTCTTCCTGACTTGGCATTCCAGGAAATGGAAGTCTCCCATCCAAGGACTAACCACAGTTGGCCTTGCTTAGCTTCCAAGATCGGACAAGATCGGGCTTGCTTGGGCTATCCAGGTCAGGGCAGTTCATGGTTTGGATTACTGCAAGATGCTAAATATGGTGCTTCCCTTGAAGGTTTCCCAGAAACTTCAGTCAGAGCAGAACACAGTGCTTACCTTTTGATGTATCGCACCAAATGCATAATATACCAATAACAACTACTACTACTACTACTACTACTACTACTACTTCTACTACTACTACTACTACTACTACTACTACTACTACTACTACTACTACTATAGTTTATATACCCCTTTTCCATAGGACAGGGCTCAGGGCAGTGTACATAAAAATCATTACATAGTTATAATAAAACTTAAAACCATAAGTATACAACATAATTAACAGCCAGATGGCAATAAGCCTGCCAAAATATGTCACTGCCTTGGGGGCGGAGGCAGGAGAAGCAAGAGTGCCAGTCAGATGGATAGCCATTGCTGTCTCAGCTAAACACTTGGCAGAACATCTCTGCCTTGCATGCCCTGAGGAACTGCACTGAACCCACAGGGCATGGATATTATTTGGCATAGAGTTCCACCAGGGTGGGGTCAGGGCCACTGGATATCTCTCAGGCCGGGTATCACCAGCAAGTTCTTATCAGCTGAGCATAAAGCCCTTCAGGGGGTATACCAGGAAAGGTGGTCCCAAAGATATGTGGGTCCCTGACCATTTAGGGCCTTAAAGGTTAACACCATAATCTTGAACCTGATCTGGTATTCCACCAGAAGCCAGTGCAGCTCACGGAGCACAGAATGAATATGTGCCATGTGTGGGGTGAGAACTCATGCTTGCCATGTTCTGGATCCGTTTGGAGTTTCTGGGTCAGTCTCAAGGGTAGCCCTGTGTAGAGCGAGTCACAGTAATCCAGTCTGGAGGTGACTGTTGCATGGATTACAGTGGATAGGTTGGGACAGAACAGGTAGGGTGCTAGTTGCCTGACCTGGCATAGTTGGAGAAATGCCAGCCTGGCAACATTTGTGATCTGCACTTTCATTGAGAAGGAGGAATCCAGAATCACACCCAGGTTCTTGACATTTGGTTCAAGTTTCAAGGGCACAGTGTCAAGAGTCGGAAGATAGCACCCCAACCCTGACCCCCCCCCCAGCCACAGAACCTCCATCTTAGTTGGATTCCCTCTCAGCCTGCTCTGATTGGCCATCCCACAGCCTCCAAACCCTCAGCCAAGTTTACTGGTGCAGTATCTAGCCAGCTGCCCATCAACAGATATAGCTGAGTGTCATCAGCATACTGGTGACAACCCAACCTGAAACTCCACACCAGTTGCATGAGGGGGTGCATATAGATGTTAAATAACATTGAAGAGAGGATTGCCCCCTGAGGAGCCCCACGCTCTATTGGGTACCTAGTTGGCAACCTCTCTCCTAGCGTTATCCTCTGTCCCAAACCCTGGGAAAATGAGGTAAGCCACTTTAAGGCTACCCCATGAACTACTACATTGGTGAGATCAGGGCCCTGCAGGATTTACTACAGTTCCACAGGGCCTCCAAGATGGAGCTCTTCCACCAAGCTTTAGATTGAGGCAGTGGACATCCCTCCCTTTTCCTGGCCACCCCCCACCAGTGGCCTGGTTCTAATTCAGAACAGAACAGAAAACCTTTATTGGCATAACATAGATAAACCAGAACAAAGGGAAAATGTAAGGGGTAGTACTAAAACAGCGTCAACCAATATTTCCAATATCTCAAAATACAAAGCAATCCTAACATGGTTTACAAGATTTACAAAGTACTACTCTTGACTTCCATACATAAGTCAAAAATTCAGCGACAGATATGATCTGTGATTTTATGTTGTTTTAATATGTTACTAAATGGTTGTTTAATGATATAGATGTAAACCTCCCTGAGCCCACTTGCGTGGAGGGTGGTATATAAATCAAATAAATAAATAAAGGTCAGAAGATGATGATCAGCCACGTTGAATGCTGCTGTAAGATCAAGACTTCTCTGTCTGTTGGTGTGTTTTTAAAACTCTGTTTCAAGTGCTGTTTATGCCTATAAAGCCTCTAATGGTTAGGGACCCACCAGCCTGAGGGCCAAGCTCTCCCTATGTGCACCTACTCTTCAACTTAGGTTGATTGGTGAAGTTCTTTTAGAAGTTCCATTAGCTTGCCAAGTGTGGTTGGTCACATTTAGGGCCCCCTCTTTCACTGGGATGGCCCCAACTCTCTGGAATAACCTTCTGAAGGAAGTCCAGCTCATATCTTCCCTACGTCCATTTTAACAGACTTGAAAAAAGAAATTTCCCTTCCAGAGGATACTTCACCCACACATGCTGAAGATAATTTGTTATTATTGAAGGTAATCTATTGTTTTAATTATGGCTACTTTCTGCATTGTATTAATAAGGGCTTTATCATGGTTGATCAATTTTTGTCAGCTACTTTCGATTAATTTGGAGATATGGGTACATTTTAAAATAAATAAATAAATTTAAAAAAAAAAACATTTTATTTCAAGTACTTCCTTTTTTATTATAGCACCATAAAACAATAGGGGTTATTTTGTCCTTAAGAGTAACCATAAATATGGGAGGTTAAAAATAACCTGTTTCGTGTTTTGCGGATGTCTCAAACTGTAGGAGAAAATGTATGAATAACTGACTTCTCAGTTTACGAATGGTGTTGTGATTTGATCCAAAGATTTTCTTGGGGAGAAAGAAATCAGAAAAAAATATTGGCGCTGCTAAAGCTTGCTATGAACGTGGAACTTTTGCCATGAAAATTACGATTGCGAGGTTGCAAAAATGGTTATAAAAATACTACATTCCACTCTTTTGTATATTTTTCTGCCCCTTCTTAACTATTTCCCTCCTGATTTTCTGCTCCTTCAGCACTGGTTTTTAAAGCTGAAGGGGTTTTTTGCCATATGATCCCAACAAAACAAAGATGACATGGTGGATATGATGATGTCACAGCACCACATATCCATCAAGGCTTGTCTACAGAGAGTTGCCAGCCAGCTGTCAAAAGGGGGTGGTGGGGACCTGACAGTGCACTTTCTCATTTACAGTGTGACATTGTTGTGTCTTCATTATATCAAAACCCATGTTAAGCTTGAGACCTCAGCCGGATTCTAATCTGAAACAACACCATTGGCTGAAGCTTCTTCAGTAACCAATCAAATGTAAGAGAACTGTGCTGGAGGGAATTGTGTTTTTTTGTTTTTATCTTTGTAATACGATTGGACCTTAACCTTGTGAGGGCATGGCTACACCAGCCCAGGAGAGTTTAAAAGGAGCTATGCTCCACTGTTGTGTGTTGTCGTGTCATCTGATGCTGTGTGATCTTGGAAGTTCTCGTTCTCAAATAAAGCTGATTCACTTTGTACTTACTTCGTTGTTGAGTTGCATACTTAACAGACATCATCTCTGGGCTAAATCCAAAAGTGACATCATGCCCTCTAGTATTCTAAATCCCAGAGCACTGTGACATCACCTCCGAGTTTAGCCCAGAAATGACATCACACCATTCCTGTGGTGGTGCTGTGTTATAGAACATAGAAGAGAGAGAACCTTAACTGACTAGCCTAACTGCTGTGAGAGGAACAACAACAATAAGGAAGCTCTGCAGGAGCAGGAAGTCTCCAGAAGAGCCAATCAGGAGACAGCAAGGACATAATTTGAAAATGCGGGAGGTCCCTAATCTAGCTATGCTAACTAGCAGTCCTTCAGCTGTCTCCCTGTAAGGTAATCTTCAGATCTTCTTCATTAGGCTGCACAATAGACCTTATATATTGCAACACTATTAAAAAAAACCCCTTCAATTGGCCTTGGTCTGTAGAGTAAAGCTGTTGCAGCAGAACCAAATAAGAGAGACAGTCCTATAGATATGTGGGTCCCAGGTCTAGGTATCAGCAAACATGCCTTCTATTTCAGTTCAGATCTAAAAAAATAATAATGCCTTTCCTTCTTCTGTATTTAAACATATGAGGTTCTTTTTTAGTCATGTATTGACACATCCATACCTACTTCAAAACACTTGCCATGTGAACTGAATTTCCTTTACCTCTTAGAAGAGAATAGACTGAGCAGGGATTTTTTTTTTCCTGAGGGAAAGAAATTGAGCCAGCAGCTTTGAAATAAAAGTTTCCTTAGGAGCTGTGTCAAAGAGATAGCAAAGGAGTTCTTCTAGTGACAGTGGGTTAATACAGTCACTATTTCCCCTTAGGGACTTGTCTAAAATACCAGTTTAGATCACATAAGTGTATTTGATGATGTTACTTGAGAGCCACATCTGAAAATGGTCAAGAAATTACAACCAGTTGGAGATCTTTGTTCCAGAGAAGCCCCAGTCAAGTATAAGATGCCTTGGAGAAGGCATGTGGAAACATACCTTCCTACACGATGCCATGCTCAATTCTCTGCTATTTACGAAGGATCCCACAGAGACATATATGCTTCAATTGCCATGAATTGCATGCAGCCATTATGTGAAAAGGCTTGGGAAAGGGCTCTCAGTCAGACCTATGATACTCAGGACCGCTAATTTGGCACAATTTTTGAAAGAGCTGTTTTCCAATCATTGCATCACACCAGGACATGTTTCCTTGGGTACAAAGTGACCAAGCACTGACACTGAATCACATGGGTTGTAGTTAAAAACAAAAAAATGTCAGTGTCAGTATTAAACTTGGCAGATGGACTACTGCAGAGAAGTAGGAACAAGTTGTTCTCATTGACAACTTGATAGAAACCAAGGTGGAGATACATGTTTGTTACAGGGCTCTTTTTGGGCAGGAACACACAGGAACGGAGTTCCAGCTGGCTCCCGAGTTGGCCATGCCCAGCAGGAGCTCATTAGCATAATAGGCCACACCCAATAGCAGAAACTACTTAGGATTGGCTACATTAGGGGTGTGTGGCCTAACATGCAAAGGAGTTCCTGCTACAAAAAAAGCCCTGGGTTTTGACAACAAACAAGGTAAACAGAATAAGAAGGGAAAGGTGAGTGTGGCTGGATGACTACACTTCTGGTAACATGGCAGTGTGGCCTAATGTGCTAATGAGTGGTGCTGTCGGGGTGTGGCCTAATAGGCTAATGGGTTTTGCTGTTGGGTGTGGCCTATTATGCTAATGAGTTCCTGTTGGGCTTTTTCTACAAAAAGAGCCCTGTTTGTATACACAGTGACATATACACAAACTTACACAGACATCTCAGGCCCCTCAATGCAATTTACAGTTCTATCTAGTACCGTTTTATCCTGACCTTCCTCCGAGAATCTCAGGGTGGCATACATGGCTCCTTCACCACAATTTTATCTTTACAAGAATCACTAGAAGTAGGTTAGACTTAGAAAGTATGCCTAGCCGAAGGTCTCCAGCATGTTTTCATGGCAGTGTAGGGGTTTGAAAACAAGTATTATACATACTAGTTCAACATTTTAACCACTATATACCTCTGGAAGGCAGATATAAAGGGAGAGAATATTTTCATGATAATCCAGTCTGTATGCTATAATTTTTGTAGGAAAAGCCTCTGATTATGTCCTGGATGTGAGGCTAAAGAACAGGGCAGGCAGCTTGATGAGGTTCCCAAGCCCCTGTACACAATTCCGTTGAGCCTCAGAAAGAAAAGTGGGTAATACCACAAAATGGGTGCCATGTGAAGAAGAAGTAGAAGAGAAGAGATTGGATTTATAACCTGCTCTTCACTCCCCAAAGGTGTCTCAGAGCGGCTTACAAACTCCTTTCCCTTCCCCTCCCCACAACAGACACCCTGTGAGGTTGGTGGGGCTGAGAGAGCTCTTGACAGAAACTGCTCTTTTTCAAGGACAGCTCTTATTAGAACTACGGCTTGCCCAAGGCCATCCAGCCAGGTGCTAGTGGAGGAGTGGGGAATCAAACCCGGTTCTCCCAGATTAGAGACCGCGCACTTAACCACTGCACCAAACTGGCTCTGTGGTGCTTTAAGCTTAGACTTTTCTGACTTCTTAATTTTTTTAAAAAAATAACAATTTAATAAAACAATGGAAAAAGGGATAAGGTTTCAGTTTTGTAGAGGGCCAAGACTATTTCCGGGTAACAGTGTAACTGAAAAAAGCTAGCAGATATCTCTTTAAGTAAAATAAATTATGGCTGGGTGAACTTATAGGGTTGCCAATTCCAGTGGGGTAAGTTCCCGGAGAGTTGGGGGTAGAGCTGAGGGAGGACATGATTTGGGGAGGGGAAGGAGCTCATTGGGGATATGATGCCATACAGTCCAGACTCCAAAGCAACTATTTCCTCCTGGGGAATGGGACTGATCTGTGTGTATGGAGATCACTTGTAATTCCAGGAGAACTTCAGGTTCCACCTGGAAACTGGTAAACCTATTACCATCTGATAGGGTTGCCAGACCCCCTTGGTGGAGGTGGGGACCCCCCACCAACAGGACCTGCCTCCCAGTTGCTGTTTAGCTGGCTAGAAGAAGAAGACGAAGAAGAGTTTGGATTTATACCCCACCCTTCACTACCCAAAGGTGTCTCAGAGCGGCTTATGAACTCCTTTTCCCTTCCCCTAGTCACAACAGACACCCTGTGAGGTAGGTGGGGCTGAGAGAGCTCTTGACAGAAACTGCTCTTTTTCAAGGACAGCTCTTATCAGAGCTACTGCTTGCCCGAGGTCATCCAGCCAGGTGCAAGTGGAGGAGTGGGGAATCAAACCCGGTTCTCCCAGATTAGAGTCTGCGCACTTAACCACTACACCAAACTGGTTCTCTGGGGGGACATACCTGGAGAAAGAGAAAGGCCCAAGCCCCTGGCGGGCATTGCACAGGAAGTGACATCATCACGCCAGTTACATCCAGGCAACACTCTGGTATTTGGGCAAAAACTATAGTAGAAGCCAGTTTTACCATACAGTTTCTGCCCAAATACCCTAGCATTGTCTGGATGTCACTGGTGTGATGACATCACTTCCTGTGCGCTGTGGGCCTCCTTCTCCAGGTAAGTCCCCTCATCTCCTGACAGTTACCAGGAGGCACTCCATGAAATTGCTGAGCGGTCGGGTTAGAACAGATAAAAGGAAGTACTTCTTCACCCAAAGAATGATTAACACATGGAATTCACTGTCGCAGGAGATGGTGGCGGCTACAAGCATGGACGGCTTCAAAAGGGAATTAGATAAGCATGTGGAGCAGAGGTCCATCAGTGGCTATTAGCCACTGGAGCAAGTGATGCTCTGTCTTCTTGGTGCTTGGGGGGGCAACAGTGGGAGGGCTTCTAGTGTCCTGGCCCCGCTGCTGGACCCTCTGATGGCACCTGGTATTTTTGGCCACTGTGTGACACAGAGTGTTGGACTGGATGGGCCTTTGGCCTGATCCAACATTGGTGTCTCTTATGTTCTGATTTTCTTATGTTCATTACCCTTTAAGCAATTCTTTCCCAATTTTTTTTGGAGGCTGGAGCTTGGCTACCCCACCCCCACCCCCACCTCCATTCCCATTCCATCACCACCACTGCAACCTCTCCATCTTCTCATCATGTAATAGCTACTAGAAGCAAGTACAAAGAACCCTATATACTACATATAATGATGATCTTCTAGAGTAAAAGGCAATATGGCGGGCCTTAAATGACAAGCTCAGTGGTCAAGTTAAGCGTCAACAATATGTCATCAATGTTATAGGATTTAATGGATTAATAAAAAGTAAATTCAGACTTACATGAAACTTCTGGCTACTTTTTTAAAAAAGAGAAAAACCTAATAGATGTAACTTTACTGTTTTTACCACCAGCTTTCCATTTTAAGTTTCCATTCCTTTGATATTTACTTCAGGTATATTGGCCAGATATAGTTTTGCCAACTCTTTAAAGATGAAAGACAAGTTCTGGCCCTGTGTGGTACTCAAGAGAAGGGCAGCAGGGAGTAAGTAGAAGGAGGAGTCAGGAAATTTTACACAGGAGGATAAGGGAATGGAGCTGGGTGAGATCAAATGGTAAAACCTAGTGTAAAGCGACAAAAAGAAATAGAAATTGCTCTATTTATCTAAAGCGTGCAGCTATTTCATGTGTTTGTACAACACCCGTGCTGTCATGTATTATATATGCATATGGCACCAGGCCAATACAAATCCACCTAAAAATCCAGACCAAGAGTTTCACATGTACAAAACAACAGTTTAAAATGCATAACTGAGGTTGGTGAGCCACAGACTACACATCAAATTACGGGTATGATCTAGAAAACATGTTATTAGTTTCACAAAGAGCAAACACTGAAACTGATTGACATTAGTAAAACAACAATCAGTGAATACACAGCAAAGAATTCAGAACCTAAACAAAGCAAATGAGTAAACAAATAAGGTACAATCTATAATTTGTACCAGAGAAAAGCAGATGAATTCAAGGTGCTAAGCTAAATTATGGGCTATAGATCAAGTGAATCCTTGGAACAGAACTCAAAACCCATGTAAAATACATCATTCAAGAAACTGATGCATACTACAAGTGAAATAACATTCTGTATTGTAATATTTTCAGAACCAGGATCCAGTCTACATGATACCCACAGATCTGCAAGCAGATAACCAGTCACATGACAACACAGTCATGTGATATCAAAAACATGTGAATTATGAATTATGACCTCACCATTACCAAGAGACTATAAGAAAGAAAGAAAAAAACAAGCCTGACATACTATAATAAGGATCCGGTATGGCGCAGTGAGGGACGGCCCTCGAAATGCTCCTGAGCCACCCGATCCTCATTCACTTTTTTTTTGAGCCCCCCAGATTTGGGTGGGCTCCGCTCAACTCCCTGGAGGGGGGATGAGTTGCAGGGGGCTTATTTTGGTCACCTCCACACTCGGTAAATGCGGGAGGAGGGGCAGCCGTAATTGCCCTGAAGCTGGAGTGACGACGGAGCAAGGCATAGTCGCCATGTCTTGCCCAGCTGTGACCTTCCATTTTAATTTGAATACAATATACTTGGTAACACAGAGAAAGCAATTTTGTGAGAACGCCTACTTCTAATTTGATAATAGAAAAGATCTGTGGAAAAAGTACTTCGACTTTGTTTTGCTCAAAACGGAGGTGAATAGCAGCTAAAGGATGATTGGGAGCTGAGTGAGTGTTATTGTGTTTTCACTTCTTTGGGGAAATTTTTGGTTTTTCTCTCTGGAAAGGACTTATAAGGGATAGAAGAAACTTCTTTGCTAACCTGGAGGACCATTAGAAATAGAACAAACTAGTCTGAACTGGGTAGTAAAAATAGCATTTACAGAGTGAGAGGAGGAGGAAATTGATGAAAATATGGAGGTGGGAGAATTGTCGAACAATTTATAAGAATTTTGGGGGAAGGAATACAGAAGGGCTTTGAGGAAGCTTGTATAAAAGCATTGGAAAAATCACATAATCCACAGTCGGAAATAGAGAATGAGGAAGAATAGAGACATTGTATTCAGTGTGCTGAAGACAATATAGATGTTCATCAAATGAAGACGTGTGTTGAGATCCAGTCCCCGCCCATTAAAAGAGTGGAAAAGAAACCAACAAAACTGTCCCATTCAAAAATGAAATTAGCAAAAAGGACTCTACTTTAAGGAAGGAAGAAACATGAAAAAAAGAGAACAAAATGACGCGTATGGATTTAAAATGGATAATAAAATACTGGAGTTAGAACGCTTGAAAACTGAAGATGGGAGGTTAGAAATAAATTTCCACACATTTAAAGAAAAGAGACACATTGACATGTTGGTACAAAAAAGTAAAATGCTGATATATAGGGAAAAAATTAAGCTATATGAAAGGATTGAAATATTTGTTCTTTCAGATATAAGTTTGGCTGGAAAAATGACCTCAAAATCTTTGTTAATGGGATAGAATATGTTAAAGTAAATAGTAAATATAAGCGGATCAATAATGCTTAAGCGCCCTTGAAGATAGACTAGGCAAGAAAGAAAATTCCTTTTTTCTTTATGATATATGCCCAATAGGGAAGAACTGGAAGTAAATTTAAAAGGTGATGGTAATAGAAGGGGTGTTTAGTTGGGATGTGTTATACTTTTATAGTTTAAGTTAGAAAAATATGGGTAAAATAAATTTTGTGGCAAGTGGTTTAAGTAGATAGTATAACAATGAACAACGGGGGGGGGGGGCAGTTTCAGCCAATTGCTGCATGCATGTGCAGCCTGCAAGGTTGCTTTGCACACCACCTTCCTTGCTTGGGAGGGGGGAGAGAGAGCCAGTTTGGTGTAGTGGTTAAGTGCGCGGACTCTAATCTGGGAGAACCGGGTTTGATTCCCCACTCCTCCACTTGCACCTGCTGATGTGACCTTGGGTCAGTCACAAGCTCTGGCACAGCTGTCCTTGAAAAAGAGCAGTTTGTGTCAGAGCTCTCTCAGCCCCACCCACCTCACAGGGTGTCTGTTGTGGGGAGGGGAAGGGAAAGGAGTTTGTAAGCCGCTCTGAGACTCCAAGTGAAGGGTGGGGTATAAATCCAATCTCTTCTCTTCTTCTTCTTCTTCTTCTACCCTGGCTTGATCTGCTACATCCCTGGAATTCTGGTTGCACCATCAATTTACACCTCTATAAATGTTGTTCCTGTTGATCTTTTGGGGTTTCTGTGTGGCACTGTGACATGCTTGCACTGCCACAGTGCCACTTGTTCTGGAGTGTGCCACTTGTTCTCATGGCAAACAAGCACCTCCCAAGACAGTTCACTTTCCCTGAGATTCTCTGGGAGAGTCTGACTGCTGGGTGCTGCCTGCTTGCCTGCCTTAAGTGCTGCTGGCTGGGTTTCCCCATTGGAAACAATGGAGGTAATGGGGGTAACCTGTTTGGGTACCCATAGAATTGAGATAATTGCTTTGGTACATGGGAGTTTATGTGGGGAAAGGCTCCCGAAGCTACCCTGAAAATTTGGAGCCTCTCCCTCTGCATTTTGTACATAACACAACGTGTGTGTGGTTTGTCAAAGGTTTCTGCCCTTTTATTCATTTCAGTAGCCAAAGTGTTCCTGAGAAATATTAAAAAGTAGAGGAAAGACATAGTGAGGGATAATACAAGGCAATTTTCAGACAATTAGGGTGTGGGATGGAAGAAGCTTTTACACTGATTTGTTCAACAGTTCTGTAAGAATAAATTAGCCAGAACTACTGCACTGTTTGTATTTAGTATCATTCCAAGTACAGTTTTATTTTCTTTTTGCTTTTTTAAATGCTTAAATTATAAATGTATTCAACATTTATTGAAAAATAAAAACACAGAAATACACACTCCTGAACACAATTTATGTATAATGTCAATTCAAGTCTAGACAACACGAGCCACAAAGCTTTCTCCCATCAGCAGCATCAGTGAAATGAATAGTGTTTGCACCACGAGTTTGTTATGATGAAGGCTTGACACAAACCAGCTCATGAACTAAAATTCATCATGATTTTTTGAGTGGTTCATGGTTCCTGATGTTTGTGGAAGGGTGCTTGGTACAAATATTTCACAAACTTTGGTGCTGTTCATGGTGGTTCGTGAATGATTACATTTCCAAACAGACTGTCTCCACTCAATTAAACTGTTTACAAACTCCAAGCCAATGGGGGGGGGGATTCTCCAGTCTTGGAAACACCAATAGGAACCCTCCAAAGCTTAACAGCCACTGCTGGCTGCCAGTAACAGAGCTCCCGTTCTGCTCTATGGGATTAGAATGTTACAAGAAGCAGGACCCGCGATACTCGTGGGGGGGGAGTATTCCCCACAACCCATGGCCTGCAAAGCAGGAGGAGGTCCTCACTGAGGAGGAGGCAGCTGCAGGTGAGCAATGGCAACAAGCCCTGCCTGGGCCCCAGCCACCCACCTGGCCAGGCTTTCCCCCCCCCCTCAGCCAGCAGCAACTGCAGTGAGCCCTGCGTGGCTCCCAGCCACCTGCCCGCCACAGCTTCTCCACCCCCCAGCAGCAGCAACAGTGGCGAGCCCTGCTCGGATCCCAGCTGCCTGCCTGCCAAGGCTCCCCCGGCTCCCTTGCAGCTGCCAGCAGCAAGCTGCGCCACAGTTCCAAAGAGCAAGTCCATTCTCCACGCATGCGTGAGAATACAGGTTCAGTTTCTGGGGGATTTAAGTATCCCTGTATATTTTTTAAAAAACAGATCAGATTTTTCTGCACACTAAGTAATGCCTCAAGTGTGCAGGAATTTCTGTTGAGCCTCCATGTGCCCCCAATTTGCGGAAATAAGTATCCACATGCACTGGGGACACCTGGTTATTAGTATATAGGTATATGCAATCCACTCAGCTCTGCTGCCTCTCTTCTGTAGGTTGTTTGCAGTTACATAGAGAGACAGGAAACTTGTTAGAAGCGGTAAAGAGCATATTCCCTCATGACTGGGAACTCTTCTCCCCTGCTGGGGTTTTGGTGTTCGGTGGACTCAGGGCTCTGAGGCACCTGTCTCTCTGCTCATGCCAGAATATTTTAGCGACCAGGTTCCTGAACTGAGGACCCACATGTTGATTGTGATCTCTCTCCTCTGCTGAGGCTTGGGGGTCTTAGGTGAACTCAGGGATCTGAGCCATCTGTCTCTCTGCTCATGCCAAGCAAAGGGGCTTAAGCTAGTGGGTTCCTTGGTTGAGGACCCATATTTTGATTGTGATTCTTCTCCCCTGCTGGGGTTTGGGGGTCTTAGGTAGTCTCAGGGCTCTGAGCCACCTGTCTCTGCTCACTCCAAACAGAGGGGCTTAGCTAGTTGGTTCCTCAGCTGAGGACCCATATTTTATACCTTCCCACCCCTCCTGATTGTGAGCCAACCCCTCTGTGCCATGAGGGTGAAAGTGGGTGCAAAGGTGCTCATTATGGGGGAAAGATGTACTCCACCCGCTATGTATCACAGGCCCCCATCCCTGAGCACCAAACCCATCCTGCCAGCCCACAGGAGCCTCCCCCAATCAGGGCAGCACCAGAGGTCTCAGAGCCTCCATCCCCTGATCTGATTCCTGGGGCTTTCCACAGAATTGTTAGTGCTGCCCAAAGACCAGTGTTTGCTAACACTCTTTGGAGAAGTCACTGACAGCAGTGATTCAGGGGAGGGGGGCATCCTCCCCTTTTGCCTGGGCCAAAACGTCTGAATATGAATATGGCTTATTAAAGGCAAAACCTTGAGTGTCTGAAACTTCAATGGATGTACTTTTGTTTTATGCAAGGTATTTCAGAAAAGCAAGTTTTTACGTTATTGTTGCTTTTTAAAGTATATAAAATTACTTGAATTAATGAGGTTCTGCAGGAATATTCCTTGAAATCAGTAGGGAAGAAAAATCATGACAGCATAAATCTGGGAAACCTATGAAAGTACTTTCCCTCTTAATCTCTTCTTCCTTTGCAGTGGAGAATTTATATTGGAAGATATGATGGGTCTGATGGCCCTGCACATCTGGCAGTCTTTTCTCAGTGCTAAGAAATAATCTTCACAGCAAAAACTAAATTGATAGCACAAAGAAGCTTTTTCCTCCTAGAGGTGTGCTTAGAAATTTTATTCAGATTGTTTTGGGTTTGATTTTGTTCTTTAATATTTTGTACTCAATTATTACAATGTTTAGATTTTGGGTTCCTTCCCCCCTTTTTAATTCAGGGCAATGGGTTTCAATGGAAACATATTTCTGCTAGTATTCTTTTTTTAATTGTCCATCCTATTGGGACGATGAGTCTCAAGGAATTAACCCTCATCTGAGGAATCCTCTATGAAAACTTTCAGGAATGCAGTATTGGGATGTACATTCATATAAAAACTAATCAAAAAGAAACTGAGCATATCTTGTTCATTAGCCTTGTAGGGATAACTAATCCAAATGAAGGTTTAGATTCTGCAGAACTCCTGATAAAAAGGAGTTCCATCCATGGAGCATGGCTTCTCCAGTGTAACTTGTGGGCCAGACTGATAGTTCAATTGGAGCCATGGTACTCAGATATGTCCCACTATACAAATGGGGCTTGATCCTAGATCTGAGAGCAACCTCAGTGATCATTAATAACAAAGTCAGGAAAACTGTCTATCACTGGTTCCCAAAGTGGGCAATACTATCCCCTGAGGGTGCTGGAACAATCCAGGTGGGCAGTTGGAGTCTTGGGTGCAGTGGGAGGGGCATTGAATACAAATAAGGGGTAGTGGAAATATAAAGAAAAAAGAGTCCAGAACCTATCTAAAGCAGCCTTTTGTGGTAGGCCAAATAAGTTTGGGAACTATGTGTGCGGTCTTTCACTGCCTTGTGAGACTTATGATTCCCATCCAACATCTGTACACTTTTTATTGTTAAAATATAGCCAACTAACAACCAGTGCCCTACAGCTTGCATTCTTGGTCAGTTGCACCTGCATGATCCAGAGTGTGCCATTAAGAAAGGCAAGCAAGCTGTTCAGAGTAGGAATACCATAGGCATGTGCATTCTTGCAGTTTCTCATAGGAGTTGTAATTCAGGGGAAGACGTCAAAGACTGCAGCAACTATCAGACTCTAGCATTAATTTCTTACACAAGTAAATTGATCCTCAAAATCTCACAGCAAAGACTGTTACCATATGTGAAATGAGAAATGCCAGACGTTGAAGCTGGATTCAGAAAAGAAACAAGCACTGGAGATCATATTGCAAATTTATATTGGATACTGGAGCATAACAGAGAATTTCAGAATAAAAATCATCTTGTGTTTCATAGCTCACAGCAAAGCATTCAACTGTGTTGATCATAAGAAGTTATGGTTGGTTTTAAAAGAAAAGGGTGTGCCAGCCACAACATCTGATTGTCTTGATGTGCAACCCATACTCTGGACAAGCGGTTACTGTTAGAACAGAATATGGAGAAACTGAATGGTTTCTGATTGGCAAATGGATCAGACAAGGATGTATTTAATCTCCCTGTCTCTTCAATCCATATGTAGAACATATCATAAGGAAAGATGGATTAGATTTAGAGGAAGGTACAGTGAAAATTGGTGGAAGAAAAATCAACAGTTTGAGGTATGCAGATACTGGCAGAAAATAATGAAGACTTGAAATGATTACTGCTGAAGGTTAAAGCGAAAGTGTCAAAGCAGGATTACAGTTGAATATCGAGGAGACAAATGTAATGGCTACTGAGGCATTACATAACTTTAAGGATGATTATGAAGAAACTGAAATTGCTCGTTTTTGTATTCCTAATTCCATCATCAACCAGAAGGGAGACGACACCCAAGAAATCAGAAGGAGAATGAAACTGGGAAGGTCAGCCATAAAGAAAAAAGATAATTCATACTATAGTATTCCCCATTACTATATATGGGTGTAAAAGTTTGCCCCTGCATTCTGCTCTTCACAAGAAACAGCTGAGGGGCGGGACTTCCGGTTTATGGCAACACGCAGGCATATGCATCTCCCGGACATCCCGGGGATGCAAACTGCACAACAGCATGTAGGAGGGGGTGCAACAGGTCATGACCCCCCCAGAGCCTTGGTAAAAAGCTCCTAGCCAGAGGGCTTTTGAGGGGCGACCTCTTCGCCAGCGTGATGCTGGAGAATTGAGGTGCTCCTCCACCCCTAAGGTCCTGCTGCTGAGTGACCGCATGGTACAAGTGCTGCTGACCGGGACAAGCATTGAAGATTGGGCGAGAAAAAAACAATGCTGAGCGAGGCTGGTTGGCCAACAACAAACTGTGAGTCGGGTTGAAGCGAGCATGATTTTAAAAGAAAGCTGCCCCCCTTAAAGAGTGATGGAAAGCGAGTGGGGGAGGGCCCTCTCCCAAACGCACAAATGAAAACACGGAAATAAAGAGGGGGGAGCAGAAAAATAAGCATTTAAATCTGTTTTAAGAGACTTGCCAGAGCGCAGATAAGCATAAGGGTGAATTTCAGAGACTTTGGCAACTTCTAAAGAAAGTAAACAATCCAAAAAAGATGGTGGGGAAGAAACCAGATAAAGTCAAACTTGTGAAAGTGAAACTAGTGAGCAGTCCTCGAATGGAAGAGACCACTGAGATTTCCAAAATGCTAGAAGATTCCTTGCGCCCTCTGCTGGACGAGATGACTAATATCAAGCAATAATTGTCAACAATTGGTCAGAGCTTGGCTTCAAAGCAGCTATAATTTACTAAATCTACAAATACAACAGAGCAAATGGCAGAGCAGATGAAGGAAATGGACACCAATACTAAAAAAAGTCAAGAAAAAGGTGCAAAAACTGGAAATGAAACAAGCTATGGAAGAGTCACAACTTTTACAGCTGCAAATAGAGAAAGCAGACCTGGTCCTACGGTTCCAAGGGGTCCTGGAAATTAAAGGAGAGAATCTGAAGCAACTGTTGAGTGATGCAATAGCCCCATTGACATATTTGACAGTGGAATATCTTTATAGTGAGATGGATGTGGTCTATAGGTCCTATTCCTTATACATCAAGAAAAATAATCTGCCTGGGGAAATAGTAGTCAGATTCTTGAAGAGACACGTAAGAGATTATATTTTGAAAGCAACTATGAGAACACCCTTGAAAATTGGGGACAATAATATCAGGATCTTAAAAGACAGTCCGTTTGAAATAAGACAGAAGAGAAAGAAATATAAAGACTTAATCCTTTTGTTACAAACAAATGGCATCAGTTACAGATGGTTAATTCCAGAAGGCATCATTTTCAAGCTCCACAACAAAAAAGAAAAGCACGCAAGTTCCTGAGAACACAGCTGGGGGAACCAGTGGAGGACAAGAAGGAAGAAGAAGAAAGCAAATCGGATGGCAAGTTAGGCTCGGTGTCTTCTGACGAGGACTCTCTCTCTGAAAAGGGGGCGGCAGCCCCCAAAAGTTCATATAAATTGAGGATAAGAAAATATATGAGAAAATAAAGGCTGAAGGACTCTGAATTGTGCCTGAAAATTTAGAAATAACTTTGGGATGCTCTGAGGGTTTCATTTAACAGATAAATGGATGGTTAAAAGATAAATAATTTAGCATAACCGACTATGTTCAATGTATTACTAGCATTTTAGATTAATACGGAAATAAGCTGATTTATTGATCTCCTACTCTTGGGGTTTTACTTATTAGTGGGTTTCTTTTTCTTTCTCCTTAGAGGTAGTTTCCCTTCCTATATTTCCAGTTGTAGTTTGTAGTGGTGTAAAAAAATCAATAAAAAAACTTCCCTTAGGGGGATGCAAAAAGAAGAAGAAGAAACAAACAGCTGAGGGGCTGGGAGTTCCCTGCCACTCAGCTGTTCGGTTTAAATGGCTGGGAACCATTTAAATCACCACTGCTTTCTCTTCCCTGTGGGTGATTTCTCACAAGAGCTGCCTCGCAGCACAGCGCCCTTTGCCTTGACACAAACGTGTCAATTTCACACCCGAAGATCCGGGGCTGCATTTTGACTCGGGGCTTCAACCGATTTCCTCCGCAGTTTCGTGATCCTGGTTTTTGAGGATAATGAAACTGCGGAGGAAATCGGGCAAAGCCCCGAGTCAAATGCAGCCCCGGAGCTTCGTGTGTGAAATTGACACGTTTGTGTCGAGGCAAACGGCGCTGTGCTGCGAGGCAGCTCTCGTGAGAAATCACCCTGTGACTTTTTGCTGGGAGCAGAAATAAAGGTTTAAATTGTCCTGCTTTCTGCTCGCTGTTGTCAGCAGAAAGAAAGGAGCGAAGTGCCTTCCATGGGGTACTTTCTGCTTGCCTCAGCTCACTGCCAACAGAAAGGGAAGGGAGAAGCCCCCCCCACCCCGGATTCCTTTCCTCCCATTATGCTAGCAGCAGATCACCATAAGCAGAAAGGGAATGGAGAAGTTCCATCCAGGAGGCACTTCCCTCTTCCCTTTCTGCTAGCAAAGAATTGTCACCAATAGAAAGGGATGGGAGAATTCCCTTCCAGGGAGCCCTTCCCCTCTCTTTCTGCTGGCTGCGGCACACTACAGCAGAAAGGGAGGGGAGAAGTCCCTTCCAGAGGGTACTTCCCCCAGTTCCTCTGCAGTTTCTTTAAAGTTAAAGGGACAGCACAAGAAAGCCCAAAACAGCTGTGCAGCAGGTAACAAGCTGCTCCCCATGGCTCAGGCTTTCTGCCAACCCCATTTAAAGGGATTATGGTCCCTTTCAATGGGGTCTGCAGGGCCACGAAGGCAAGAACCAGTTTGATTTGTAAACAAACTTCCTGGTTCAGTTTGTAGTTCAGCTCATGAGCCATGAACCCGAACCACATTTTCCCAGTTAGTACCCATCCCTATGTTATTCTGGTTTTAATTGTTGTGAGCCACCTTCAACCATGATATTGATAGATCCAATTGGTCAGTTGTGTTGGTCTGAAGCAACAGAACAAAGTTAGAGTCCAGCGGCACCTTTAAGACCAACAAAGGTTTATTCAAGGTATGAGCTTTCGTGTGCATGTGCACTTGATCAAATACATTAGAATGGCAGGCAAGGTTCAAACTTATAGCCAGAGAACGAACAGCAAATTAATGTTATTTGTAATAGTCCTTTCTATGCAAAAATTTTTATATTCTTGGACGATGATAAGTTTTGCGTATGTATTTTAATAAAAATATTTTTAAAAAATTGAACAGCAAATTAACATGTAACATGATGTGGTTCAAGATATGCAAAGTCACACTAAATAAAAGGTTTTATAAGGTCAACAGTTGTAAGGCAATAAATATGTCAAACTAGCAGATAACTGTCTAAAGGTGTCTTTTCTAGCTGTGGGTAGTGACTGGGAATCGTCATTCTCTCCTCTCAGGCATGGAAGGCGCAACACTACATCCCCCTCCTCACCTTTTTTCCTGTCAGCAGCAGGCGCACTGCACTGTGCAGCAGTTAGAGGCAGAGAGGGAAGGGAACTGAGGGTGATTTCCCACAAGCGCTGCTCCGCGCTCAATCTTCTCTTTGGCCTGATGGTACGTGTCAATTTCACACAAGCTGCTGCACGACCGCATTTTTCCTCGCATCTACTCAATCCTGTTTTTTGAGGATTGAGTCATTCCTCAGTGTAAACAGTGGGGTTGGGGGTATTTGGTTCTTACTCAGGGTCCTGAGGCACCTGTCCTGTTCATGCCGAAAAGAGGGATTTAGCTGCATTGGTGCCTCTAGCTTGCAGGGGGGTCCGTTCAATACACTCTTGAACGGTGGCTGTGATTTCCCCAAAGAGCACTTTCCCGGGGGCATCAAATCCAATCCTCACCAAACTTGGAAGGCAGATAGAGGAGACTAGAGACTTGCTGTGAGTTTGGTATTTAAGCCCACGGGGTGTGTCATTCTACCACATCACGAATCTCACAAAATGAACCTGTTCGGTAAATGGGAAGGCTCATGAAGGTTTGTGGTTCGTGTGGCCCCACGTGTGAACCAAAATAAACCTTGATTTTCCCAGTTGGTGTCCATCCCTACAGCTAGAAGACGTGGAGAAATAAATGCCCACTCCTGTAAATCAATGAATGGAGGACTTTACAACTTTATCAGTATTTGAACACATAGCATATAGATGACAAATTGTGTATGGACTATTTTTTTTAATTTGGAAGCATTTTATAGAAACTTATTTGTAGTTCTGCCACCACTGTTGTTATCTTTTTGTTTCTACTTTATGTATATCCCCCCAATTTTTTACTAGTCGCTGGATTTTTTTTTAATAAATTTTTTATTAATGATAATAGTAACAAATCCATAGTAATTGTAGCTGAATACACAAATTGAATTGTTCAAAAGTACATATAAGGTAACCAGAACCGAACTAAATAAGTAACTATTATGACAATTGATTATTACAGAAAAGTTTGTTATGAAATCTAATTTAAAAAACTGTCTTAGTGACTCTGTCATCATTGTGTTTGAGAATTTTTAACTCAGTGTAACGTGGTAAACCATTTACATATGATGATACCAATATAGATTGTAAAGTGAGGAAAAGATTAGAATAGAAAGAAGAGAGGGAAAGGGTCTGATACCTGACAGATGATGAGAAAGCAGAACATAATGAGACACACAAAAGAGAAAGTACTCCATACCTTAGATCCACTTCTGGTATTGGGACCACTCGGGAGAAACAAACTGCTGATGAGACAAGTAGTCCATTACAGGGAACCATTTTTCGGTTAAGTTGTCCTTCGTCGCAACAAGTGATAGGGCATTCAATTTGCTTGTTACAGCTTCCATTAAATAATGGTTCCATAGCTTTTTAAACCATGTTTCCAGGTTGGGGGCTTTAGGATCTTTCCATAGTGCTGCTATGGTAGTTTTAGCTGCATCAAGCATGATCTCGATCATATCTTTATGTGGTCTGGAATTTAATGCTTCTGGCCATATATTTAAAAAGATAATTTCAGGGGAGAATGGGATTTGAACAGATGTTATTTTGTGGATTATGTCTAGAATTTCTAGCCAAAATTGTTTTACTTTTGCGCATTGCCACCAACAGTGAGCATAATTACCAGTTTGCTGGCACCCTTTCCAGCAAAGAGGAGAAATGTCTGCCTGAATCAAAGAGAGTCTGTGAGGGGTCATGTACCATCTAGTGAGTATTTTCAGGTTTTGTAGCGTTATGGAAATGGTCCTATTATAAAAGCAGCTCGACTTCCACAATTTGTCCCAATTATTCGTGGTAAGGGTAGATGCACAGTCTAATTGCCATTTGTCTTGATATGGTAAGTTCTTTGAGCTAGAGTTTTGAAGGAGAATGGAATAGATTTTCGAAATGAGACCCTTATTACTATTTTCATACCTTATTATCACTCTTTCAAGATCCGTAAGATTCAAGGAGAATATTGAGGACACTTCCAGGGATGAGACGAGATGGCTCAACTGCAAATAAAAAAACCAAGGTATAGATGTACCTAGCTTTCGTTCCAGCTCTAATTTTGTTTTGATACCTTTTTTGGAGGCTATGTCTTGGATTCTAAAAAGGTTTTTCTCCCTCCAAATTGTGTTAGGGTCTAGGTTCATTCCAGGTGGGAACCACGTTTGATTTAGGAATGAAGGCATTTTACCTTCATTTTTTAAGAATTCCTCCATTGAGTTCTGATTGGGCCCCGCAGAGGAATATAAGTTTTTGTAGAATTTTTCAAAAGTTTCTGAATTTTTTGCTGTTTCATTAACGGTTACATTGGATTCATCATTTATAGCCGAAATCATGTTTTGGGTAATTTTTGTGTTCACCTTATGTGATAGTAGGCGTAGAAATCTAGGAGAGCGAAACCAATACTTTTGTTTAGTGTATAATAGTTGTTTTTTGATTTTTGACACTTCCAGTTGTTTTAGGTTTCTTCTAGCCGCTAATAATTGTTTATGTATGTTTTGGCAAGTGGTTTCTTTATGTTTTTGTTCTAATAGAGCTATATTTTCTGTAAGATCATGTTCTAACTTCTGTTTTCTCTTTTTCAGGTATGCTGCTTGGGATATCAAGAATCCCCTGAGGGTCGGTTTAAGGGCATCCCATCTGACAGCCTCTGCGGTTTCATTTTGTTTGTTTTCTTTGAAGTATTGTTTTATATGTTTTGATATGTCTTCCCTCAATAAAGGATCAGTCAATAAGAAGTTATTTAGTGTCCATTGTCTATTAATCAGAGTTGAGTCGTAGGGTGTGATAATGCATTGAACACTGGAGTGGTCCGTCCAGTGTGCTGTTTCAATAAACGTTGATTTAATCCTGTTTTGCATAGTTGAGGAGACCAATATATAGTCAATCCTGGAATAAGTTTGATGCCTATTAGAAAAGAATGTAAAGTCTTTCACCGTGGGAAAAGTGTCCGCCATGCATCAATCATGCCCAGATCACTAATTAGAGTTTCCAACCCTGTGAACCTTTTTTTGTTTTTTTTCAGATGTGGTTGGTAATGTGACGTGTCCAGTTTTTTGTCAGTGACAATATTGAAATCGCCTCCCAGGAGGATTTCTCCGGAGGCAAATGTTTTTAGCTTTTTCAACGTATCTTGTATGAATGTCAGTTGTCCCTTATTAGGGGCATAGAGAGTGGCCAGAGTGGTTTCTTTGCCATCAAGCATCCCCTTTAGGAAAAGATATCTCCCTTCTGGATCAATGGTATGAGATTGCAAGATGAATTTCACATTGTTAGATATGAGTATTGCCACACCTCGGGATTTGGAGGTGCCACAAGACAGGAATTGTAGGGGATATTTTTTGGATTTGAATACTATATCAGTGCCCTTTTTCAGGTAAGTTTCCTGGATAAATACCAGGTCTGCTTGTTTTTTGGTCAGTTGGGACAGGATTCTTTTGCGCTTGATGGGGTTGTTCAATCCATTAACATTGGTCGAGATCAGCTTCAATACATTGGTAGACATGGTTAGCAAGTTTTGTGTAATAACTATATAATTTAAATTGAAAAGTTATTTCAACTCACCACACAGTCGTCCCCCACTAGTGGTCTCAATACCGTCCGTGGATCAATAGCTTAGAGAGTAAGAGTGAGAAAAAAGACACTAAATCTGTGAGATGAGAAAGACCAGAATAAAGAATAAAGTTTTTGTCTCTTGAAGGGACCTGCACAATAGTCACAGCTATAAAAATTATGAAGCGAATGGAGCGTTCACCCTCTTAAGTGAAGGTGGGAACAATACCGAATATATATGTGACAGATCCTGGTTACCACGAGATATAGAAATCCAGTACCAGACAAGCACAAAATACTAAATAAGTTAATCACAAAGCCAGTTAATTAGATGTTAAAACCAGAGAATCAAAGTGTTGAAAGGTTGATTAAATATGACAATTAGTTACCCAATCAAAATATATCTTTTCCCACCCCCTACCCCTTATAGTTTTATTGTTCTATACCAGTTGATTTCTTAATGACAGTTGAAATTAATTAATTTGGCAAGGAACAGAAATGAGAATTGTATGTTTTTTGTTCACAAAAGAGATTAATTGTTAGGTAGAGCCCAAAGAAAAAACTCCCCCAAAATTAAATAAATTGATTAAAAATGTCAGTTGATTTCTCAAAAGATGTGTGATCTTCCCCCCCCTTTATAGCAAGTTTGTAGTGTTATAACAGTTAATTTCTTAAAGACAGTTAAAGTTAATTAGGTTAACTAAGAACAGTAATGGTAGTTGTAGTGTTAAGGTTTTAAACTGGATAGGTTGCTAAATTAATGTCAGTTTCCCTTTCTCCCACGTCCCTTTCGACGCAGAAGGCTAGGTCAATTGCACCCAGCACTCTTCCTGGGAAACGTAAAACAGTGAGGCAAGAAGCAATCCCTC
>NW_015165870.1:211849-255373 GCF_001447785.1 Gekko japonicus | reverse complement strand
AATACGATAGGTTTTCCCTTGGTGAGTAGTTTGCAGGATTAGAGGCGAGATCCATTTGTATTTATAGTTAGCCTCTAGAAGCTTTGAGGTGATTGATTTCAATTCGCGCCTTTTATCAATTGCCTCCTGCGGAAGATCAGGGTAAATTTCAATAGGTTTGCCATTAAATAAGAGATGGCCTTTCTTTCTTGCAGTATGGATTATCTGTTGCCGATATCTCAAATCCAGCACAGTTATGAGAATGTCTCGGGGATGTCTCTTTCTTAACGCTGCAGCAGAGCCCAGTCTAAACGCATTCGTTACAGTTTGAAGTATGTCCCCCTCAACTTTGATTTCACAGGCAAGCCATTTCGAGATGTAATTGACTAGATATTCAGTTCCTTCAGATTTTTCGTCTATCCCTCTCAGTTTCAAATTGTGCTGACGCGCAGAAAGATCAAGTTTGAGGGTGCGCTCAGCCAGAGCTTCGTCTACATGACTCATTTCTTGTATAGCATTTTGGTTCATGAGACTATTGTTTAAGGCTGTCTCTGCAATCCCTCTGTTTTCGGTTATGTTGTTTTTCATGGTGTCAAGCTGATCATATAAAGGTTTTAGAAGTAAGGAGATGTTGTCGATCATCGTCTTCTCCAGTTTGCTAAGGGCAGCATTCAGCGTTCCAGAGAGGACGGCTGTTGTGACAGGCTCACTGCCGCTCTCTTTTCCCGCGTCTTGAGCCGACGGCGCCATTATTGCTGATACTGGGCGACGGGGCCCGATCACTAAATAGTTTAAATTAGCGCACGTTCGCGGCTTTACTGTTGTGATTTTTGGATAGTTTGGTCGAGGATACGAACCGCTATCGTCTCCCATGCAGATCAGGTCAGATGGATTTATTCGGTCGGAGTAGTCAGAGCGGGGGGTTTAAAGGGTCCTCAGAGCTCTTGCTTCAGGCAGCCATTTTCTTCCTGGCGTCGCCACGCCCCCCACTAGTCGCTGGATTTTGAGCTTTCCCCCTTCATGTTCTTTTTTTCCTGTTTGGTTTGTTTGCTTATTTGTTTTTGAAAGAAAAAAAATAAGAAACCTTTGCTAAAGGAACCCACTGGACATAATTTGAAATCTTTAAATACCATGTGAACAGCTTCTTAAAACAACTGACCAGGAGAAATATTATCTGACACAACTCTGGATTTATTATTGCACAGTTCAGTGAATCTGAAAAGATTCTATTCTTAAAATGATACAATTGTTATTAGTAATTGAACAGGAATATATTAAATGCACCATTGCATTAGAATAAAACTAGGAACAGCTCATTTCACCAGAGAGTTTTTATTAATGTAATGCATATAATTTAGCAGCACTTTGTGCACTTAGAATCAATATTGTATCTTTGGAAATTGAAAATATGTAGGGTATGTGAATCTACTCTGTGCAACGTATGCATTTAAAACATCATGACTCAAACCCCAAGGTATTATTTACAAAACCTGCTTTGCTAAAATGTTCCAGGGCTTTATTTTTCTTTTAAAATCTTCTGCTCTGGTTTTAGAATCTTTAGGGATATTATAATATTTTTCCCAAGGCTTTTCTCCATAAACATGAGGGAAAGAAGCACACTTGAAACAAAAATAAAAATGCATCCCTCATGGAATCCTGTGAGTTTTGTAGCAGTAGTGCTTAAACAGCTTAAGAAAAGCACAAAGCAACATACATGCCTTGTGAGAATAAAATGAAAAATGTCAGAAAGGCCACAATAGGCCAATGGTTGCCCACTAGTGATCAATCTGTTTTCTTAGTGCCAGTAGAGCTGGGGATAGACAGCAAAGTTATCTATAGAGACAGTACAATTGAAAGAGATAAAATCCCTCAGAGAAACAAAAGCTAAGCTACCAAAGAAGTACTTTGCCGGGGGGTGGGGTGGAGAGACAAGACAGGGTAGCCTAGTGAGAGCAATTCACCATCCAGCTGAGGTGCCCCCCCTCCCAACTGCCACCATAGGCCTATTGAAGATGCCTTACCTGAGGGAAGGAAAGAGAAGACACAAGTGATGAGTGAGGATTGAGACAGCAGCATGAACGCATCAGGCAACCACAAATAGTGAACTCGTCGATTAGCCCATGGCAAGTGTGGAAGGCAGCCACTGCAAAAAAAAAAAAGCTACTGCAAAAATAAAGGAATTAAACAAAATTATACATCCCTTTGGGCACTGTTTAAAGGGAGGGGAAAGACATAAATAAATTAAGAGGCAATAGAAACAGTCCCTAGCAATAATGAGTAAAAGTAATAAAGAATAAAATATGACTAAGAAGGCAGCAGGACAGCACAGAGAGGCTCAAACTCTGTGGAAAGCACCCCTCTGGCACAGCACAGGATGATCATCAACCTGCACTGTACTTTTTATTTTGGTAACCAGATGAGCAGGTGAAGTGCCACAGGATTCTGTTCTCTTATGCTTGCTTTTTAATATAATATGATATAATATAACATATGTGTGTGTGTATAAAAAATCCCACCCTGAGGAAAACCAGAACCTGGGGAAAGCCCAGCAGGTCCAAAAATAACACTATGATCAGGGAACCCAGGAAAGTACGTTCCAGACAGGGGACAATGTACTGGTCCACTGGGAGACTCTTGCTCTCACCAGAGGTGATCCATGGCAGGATTCCTACCCTGTCATGCAGGTGCTCGGACCCCTGTCCTATGAAGTCTAATGCAGCCCCACCAGGAGCAGTGGGAGAAACTTCATGTCAATAGCCTAAAAGAATGGCACTCCCGGGCCCCTCCTACCTGCCATCTCACAGAAGACCCAGTGGAGCTGCCAGAAGGAGACCTACCATGGGGCCCAGGACCTCAGGAAACCCCACCTTGACTTCATATAAACCTGCAAGCAGCAGGCTGAGGTCAGACACATGCTGAAATAGGGCCCCACCATTTTTGCTCTTCGGCCAAGTCAGATCCTGCTAACCAACCACAACATACACACGGCTCTCGGCATGGTGGTTCAGGCCCTGTGGAGGCCCCTCCCATGGAAACAGTGGGAAGTGGTAGAATGGGAGGTAAAAGGCATGTTGCAGTTGGGAGTGATAGAGCCCTCCCAGAGAGCATGGAGGAGTCCCATCATCTTGATGCTGAAGCCTGATGGGAGCATGTGATTCTGCATAGATTACCCAGAGGACAACAAGGTCTAACAGTTTGACGCATACCCCATGCCATGAGCAGACCACCCAATCAACCATCTCAGGACTGCCCAGTACCTCACCATGCTCAACCTCACAAAGGTCTACTGGCAGGCACTCGTACACCCCATGGACCACAAGAAGACTGTCTTTGTGACACCACAGAGTTTGTTCCATTTTTGCATGATGCTCTTCATGCTCAATGGGGCTGCCACAGCATTCCAACATCTGGTCAACTGGGCCCTGGCACAATGTGCAGAATTTAACTTTGCATACATCAATGATCTGCATACATCTGCAGCACCAACTGGCACACCCACATTCAACACTAGACTCAGATCCTCCAGGCATTAGCAGATGTGGGGTTAAAGGCCAACCCACAGAAAAGTTAATTGGGTTCCAAGAGCTGAGGTACCTCAGTTTCCTTGTTCATTGAGGACAGCTGCAACTGATTCCGGACAAGGTGGTCACCCTAGAATAAAGCCCATGGGCCAACAGCAAGAGGCACCTGCAGGTTCTTAGACCTGGTGGTGTATTAAAGTAAACTGATCCACCACTTTGCCACCATCTTCAGCCCTCTGGCCGACAAGAAGAAGAAGAAGAAACTTGATAAAATTATATAAAAGCATTTAAAATAAAATAATAGTCTACTACTGTCCATTTCAAAATAAAACAATAGTCATTCATTCATGTAGTTGTTTAAAAGATCCCTGCAATGAAATAATGGAATCATCTTCTTTCTCTCTCTTTCAGATGATTCATTCTGCTTTACACGGATATAGGAGCATAGGCCTTCATTTCACTTAGCTGAGCGCTTACCTTAAAAAGAGCAACTATCAAAGAAAGTTAGTTGCTGTGGATTTTCCGGGATGTGTGGCCATGGTCTTGGCATTGTAGAACCTGACGTTTCGCCGGTAACTGTGACTGGCATCCTCAGAGGTATAAAAAAAACAAAAAATTATAAAGGATCCAGCAATTAGAGTGGCACAAGATACAAAAAGACAGATATTGCTGTGTATGTTCATCAAATTTTCAATTTTCCAAGTTGTATTTTGTTTTTCAGATACATCAAACAACTCAATAAGAACAAAGTCTTCAGAAGAGAAGAAGAAGGAGGACGGACCTTCCCGGGCTTTCTGTAGTCCGTTTCGAACAATATCTTTCTCAGATATCAATTCATGTTGTCTATAGTGTTCTTACAATTCCAATCTTGACTGTATATGTGGTGTTTACAAAAGTTCAGAAACAGCGCTCGGGGGTTGCATAACTAGTTAGCATGCCAGAGTCTCGTTCGTTATCGGAATTAACCAGACAAATCGCTCCACCAACTAAGAACGGCCATGCACCACCACCCACAGAATCGAGAAAGAGCTATCAATCTGTCAATCCTTTCCGTGTCCGGGCCGGGTGAGGTTTCCCGTAGTTATGCGACCCCCGAGCGCTGTTTCTGAACTTTTGTAAACACCACATATACAGTCAAGATTGGAATTGTAAGAACACTATAGACAACATGAATTGATATCTGAGAAAGATATTGTTCGAAACGGACTACAGAAAGCCCGGGAAGGTCCGTCCTTCTTCTTCTTCTCTTCTGAAGACTTTGTTCTTATTGAGTTGTTTGATGTATCTGAAAAACAAAATACAACTTGGAAAATTGAAAATTTGATGAACATCCTCAGAGGTATAAACACAGAAAGATGGAATACTCTCTGTGACACAGAAAGTATTCCATCTTTCTGTGTTTATACCTCTGAGGATGCAAGTCACAGTTTCTGGCGAAACGTCAGGTTTTACAATGCCAAGACCATGGCCACACATCCCGGAAAATGTACAGTAACTAATGAACTCCGGCCGTGAAACCCTTCGACAACATATCAAAGAAAGCACAGGGGCTGACATGGAGGGGAAGTTCTCTCAGTTCATACTGTGGTATTTTAAAGTGTTTTTAATAACCTATTATTCAGTTATTGACTTTGAAGCCACTTTCTGGCTTGGTAGTGCCTTCAGATGCCAGAGCCTTCCCTACTGGTGTCCATTGTTCTTGAATAGCACAGAGGAAATTGCTTTTTTTTTTTAGAGAAGGAACTTGATGTCTGGCAGCTGTTAAGTCAAACAATAGAGGTAGGTGAAACTTTTTAAAAAAAGTTTATTTATTTGGTTTTCAGAATAATATATACTTATAACATTTCTTTTGGATATAAACAACATCAAAAATATACACATAAGCTAGAAATACTTTTTTAAACAACAACCCACGCGTATATATATATATTACATTTTTTAAAATATAATCCAATAATTCTTATTTGAGTACCAGGATCAAGTATTAGCACATTAATACATAAATCTTTAGTTGACTTGTTTGTTCATGTTAGTTTTTACAATTTGCCACATCCATTCTGACAGTAATCATAGCACCTTGTCAAATGTAACCATCCAAAGCCAAAACATGTCCTTTCAGGGCTAGGTTCTAACATAGCACAGATACTCAAAATAACCATAAGGTACCAAACCAATAAGCAATATTTAAGTACAAGGATCAAGCATTAGTAAATTAATACATAAGTCTTTAATTTTCTTGTTTGTTCATGTTAGTTTTTACAATTTACCACCTCTCTTCTAACAATAATTATGAGACATTGTCAAGTATAACCATCTAAAGCCAACACATGTCCTTTCAGGGTTAAGTTCTAACAAAGCACACATACTCCAATTAACCATAAGGTAATTGTTTCCAATATAAGTATAAATTATCAATTTAATTTTTATAACTTTTAGATGTTTCAATTATTTATTTATTTATTAACATTTTAAGTTTACTACTACATTTGCATCCAAACATTCTACACTAAACTTTTATACCATTACAAAATCAATTTTAATTGATCTGACTTTTCAGAGTGATATCAGATTAATATCCACACCTCCTTTACCATGTTTTCCTATCTTTAATCACTGAAAAAACAATACAGTACCCTCTTAACACCCCACTATATCATTCTACTTTTTATTTTTAATTTAAGTTTCCAAGGTCAGTATTTCCATTTAAACAGGCATCCAAAGGAGGTAGACAAACAAAGAAAAGGATACAACTTGATTTTCCGCCTGTGGATCATCAGTCTGCTCTTCTGTAACAACCTGTCTAGATGTTTTCGATCTTTCCATGTGTGATAATCTCTTCCCAAGCTGTTTCCTTTCCTTCTCAACCAATCAAACATCCATAAAGTATTCTCCTTTAAGTTTCCATGAACGTCACTTTTCCCTTTTCTTTTTTCTTGTTTTTTCTCTCTTGAAATTTATTTTTTGTTCCTGATTTTTGGGGGATTTTCATCTTTTCAATAGTTATATTTATTGTCTTTTCGCCAGATATTTTAATTTGAGAGGAGGATGGAGGTATAGTCTCCAGGGTTTTTTTGGGGGGGGGTTTCTTGCTGAGAATACTTGTTTTCCGTTAAACTCTTAGGGTATTGTTCCAGCATTTTCTCATTTTCTATTTCTAACTGCAAGTTGTTTGGCTTTCCTAATACATTTGCAAAAGCTTCTTCAATACCCTTCTGTATGCCATCTCTCATTATCTTCATAAATTGCTCTACTGTAATCTCTCCCACTAGCGTGTTCTCGTCAATTTCCTCCTCCTCATCTACTACCATAGACGCCATTTTAATTGTCATTTTAAATTGATTTACTCAGGTTTTAACAGTCCTTCCATTCCAAGGAGATAAAAGAACAAACAAACAGTTATCTTTTAACTATTATCTCCCAATGTTCTCAAATATCCTTGCCCCTAAGGAGAAGCCAAACATCCCCCGGAGAAAGATAAATAAACATCCACAAGCCTTTCATCTGCTCCAACATGCCAACACGCTCTCTGACCTCTCTTCTTTTCCATTCTGCAAACTTATACTCTGGGCTCAACCATATTTTTATATAGATAGAAGTACTCACGGTTCCTTTTCTCATATTTCCTCCTTTTAGGTTGCTGTTATCTTTGTAATCCATACAAGTTAAAATAAAAGATGGATGGCGGTGGCTATGTGAAGCATACAGAGCCATGCTTTACTCCACAAGCTGCTCCTGCGTCGGGGCACATAGTAGACACCCCCCTGCCTTGCCAGTTGCGTGGGGGCAGAATAAAGCCACCTGCTCCAGACTTCTCTCAGGAGGTCTGGCAGAGTTCTCCTGGCAACCGGAAGACTCTGAAGTGAGCAACAAGAGATCAGGCGGCTCTGAGCACGCCGAGAACGGCCCATCGCCGCACCGTTTCCTCTCTGGCTCCATTAATTGTAGGTGAAACTTTTTGAGCCCCCAATTTACATTTTGAATCAGTGCCAAGTGTATTGTGAAGAGAAAGGGAAATGAGAACAGTCACCTGAGATGTGTGCAGTAGATGTGGCATAATGGTTCCAGTATCAGAGAGCAAGAAAGGGAGGTCAGGTGATGTATTTAGTATTTCCAGACAGCTTTGGAACGTTTCTGGAATGACCTACAGTCAAGCATGTGAAAACTCCAAATGAGCACATACCCCAATTTGTTACCTACTGCAGTATGGATTTTTCAGAGCTTGTAAAAAATGGAGATTGATGTGTAAACTCAGGAGTTTGTAGGGTAGGGAGTTAATGCAATGTTGAGAGGACATCAGGCCAGTAAAGATTACAAGAGTTCATCACTGAACTCCACTTTTGTTTGATGGGTTGGTTCTGCCCTATTTTTTGGACCACCTTCCTTTCAGTTTAACATGGGGAATTTCTAAAATAAATTCCAGTTTCCACATATGTAGTCTACCACAACTTGTATCAACTCACATTTGTACATCAGCTAAGACTATGTCTGAAGATGGATGATCTGATCAACGTTATACATGATTTGGTAGTCTCTGTGATGTAACATATACCCTGTAAGACTGCCTTTGAAGTCCGTTTGGAGACTAAATTGATTCACAGTGTGAAAAACTACATATTAGCAGATGTGGGTCAATTAAATATTATTAGATCTGTTATAAAAACTGCACTAGCTTCCAGTCTGTTTCCAAGTTCATTTCAAAGTTCTGATGTCAAAAGTGTTTAAATCCATAAGACGCCTTTATCCAGAGCATGAAACTGATAGGTAGCTGTTCTACAATTTGCTCTGAGACTAGTACACTGCTGCTGGAAATACAATATGGTATGAGCATTTGTGTTGCTGGTTTTAAGTAATGTCACAAATACTGGCCAATGTGTGCTGATGACATCTGCAACTACAGGCAGAGAAATCACAATAGCTTTACCTGAAGAAATAATATTTCCCTGGTATAGTATGTGGTTTGAGGCAGAGGTGGGAGTGGAGTGTGGTAGTTTCGAACCACCTAGTGGTCCTCAAAGAAATGTGAGGTACTTGCATAAACCATACCATATATACAGGAACAACAATTGCATTTCAGATGACAAAACGTATAGAATAAAGACAATACTGTCATATTAATAAGCTAATGAGACATTTCCTTACAGGGAAACATTATGTTATTCTGAGATGTCACCTTGAAATAAGAAAGCTTTTTAAAAACAGCTGTCAATTCCCCAGAATGAAGTATTTTTCTGAATAATTATTATCTCATTTCTTTCTGTGAAAATTCTGTAAGGTGGGTTATTATCTGCCATATATGCATTTATATCTTTTTTCCGGCAACACTACAGAAAGACTAATCAGACTGCAATGTGACAGCAGCAACGTTGTTTTTGATGCTGTTTTCAACCTCTGATGATCTCCTTTTTATTTACTGATTCCATGGTTAACTTAAAATATACCCTGTTTTATCATTTCTTCTTTAAATTAAAATCACTTTGGTTCATACTGAACTGAATTTAATCCCTATTTTCACTGTGAAATGTGCTTCTAACCATCTCATCTTCTGCCAAGCCCTGGAAGAATTATTAAAACCTGTGTTGATAAACAGATCCATCACAACACTTTGTGAGATTGTTTCAGTTTTCCAGTTAATTCCCATCTGCTCAGGCAGAAGGGATGTTAAGTGCAGCATTCAAATTGTGCTGTTAACGGCCTTCACCCAAGAATCATACACAGCTTTGGAAAGGGGACCCTTACAACTTTCCCAACTGTTTCTGCATCTTATTAACAAAACAGAGTATTCCTGAAATAGATAGAAATTAAATTAGCTTAAACTATAATGGTGTTATAAATTCTGACTGAAACATCAGTTTCTGGTATGTAAGTCACAGCTTTTATGTCAGAGGTGAACATTGCTCTTCAAATAAACAGAAAGATATGGGGAAATTATTATAGAACATGTATTTAAAACATGTTAAAACATGTTATGCTGCCTTTCCACCTAATCAGGGTCCACAAGCCAGCAAAAATAAAAACATAAAATAATTAAATAATTAAAATACAGGTAAAATATATATAATTCAGTTGAAAACACATTAAAAAAACAACCCTAGAAGGAGGGCCAAAAACAATGCTGGTGAAAGACACCGATAGAAGGTGAGATACCATCATCAGCAACCAGGCAACCTAACAGCAATAGTGAAGAACCTTGTGGTGCATTCGTTATTCACTCTCCTGGATTTCTGTCAGACACTGAACTGCAGGCTGGAAGATCGGTAGTTCAGCAATTCGAGACCCGAGTGCCATGTAATGGAGTGAGCTCCCGTCTCTGGTTGCAGCGCCTGCCAACCTACCAGTTTGAAAGCAAGAAATTGCAAGTAGGTAATTAGGTACCACTTCAGTGGGAAGGTAACAGTGTTCCGTGCACCTCGGTGTTTAGTCATGCCGGCCACATGACCATGGAAATGTCTTTGGACAGTGCTGGCTCTTTGGCTTGGAAACAGAGATGAGCACCGCAACCCTACAGTCAAATTCAGCTGGCTTTCGAGCAAGGGAAACCTTTACCTTTACTATACATATTTTTACATATAATCGGGGGTCGTTTCGTAGAACAAGAGCTAGGAGAACTCATTAGCATAACTCATTAGCATATACCACACACCCTGACATCACCGGAGGTGTGTCATAAGGCCACACCCACCACTCAGTTAGTCTTAGTCTTAAAGGTTAGTCTTAAAGGTGCTATTTGTTAGTCTTAAAGGTGCTATTTGAACTCTTGGACTACTTTGCAGAAACAGACTAACACAGCTAATTCCTCTGAATCTAAACCCACCACTCAGGCTCCACCCCCAAAATCTCCAAGGTATTGCCAACTCAGAGCTGGCGAGCCTATCTGATGGCACATGTGGGGGAAAAACAAGCAAACCACCCATGTCAGGTAAAAAGGATAGAAGTTCAACATAATTTTATCTATTTTCAGTAACTGTTTTGTTGAGAGAAAAGCAACAACAAGCACATCAGTGAAGGGTGGTGAAGGCAGGAATAAGGAAGGGTGGTGTCTCTTTTCTTATCTTTACAGCATTTTGGTTTATAGGAACCACAGAGACCAGCACCAGATAACATAAGAAAGAAAACAATTGACAACCTCATAGCATATCTGCACTACTTCAGACTCCAGATGAGGGACTAAATGTTTGAGTGTTCCTTTCCTGCACATTTAAAATGAGAATGTCAGTGAAGTTAGCACAGAATATCTACATGCTTGTTTTGTATGCTCAGGGAATTCAGATGTGACGAGTGACTGTTCTTTCAATCCCCTACATGCAAAGTAAACTGGACTGTCCTACAACTGATGCATCTTACAAGCTGGTGACCATGGAGTTGGGATAGGAAAATGAGGAGTGAGTGGAGGGGTTTTTTTAGGAAATGGAGCACAGCCCATTTCCAGTCACCTTTCATACAGCCCTGCAAATGACTACATAATGACTGCAAATGTCTAGAGTTGACAAGAAACTTTCATTCAAACAGAATCACCCTAAAATGATATCTTTCATCTCTGGACCACATTTTAATTATTTTCTGATGTCTGTTCTGCTCCCATACAGCAGGTGACTATTTTACCAAATCTTTAGTAGAGATGCTATGAGCCTTGCAGCAAACAGATTCTGCAGGTGAACAGGTACTCAGTGGCAATAGCCACCTGTGAACTGAGACTCAGATCTCCCCCACTTCATCACACCAGCACTGAGGAGCTTCTGAACAGCTCCACAGCTGCATAGCAGTTGCAGAAGTCCACCCCTCTCTTCCTGAATTGGAAGCCATCCCAACTCAGTGCAGCAGGTAAAATATGGATTACCTCTACCTGCGGAGCCAACGGAGCAACTGGGTGGGGGCCCGGCTTGCCTCCCCTGGATGCATGATGTAGGTATCCTCCTGACGTTGAACAGGTAGGCATTTATGGGGCCAGCTCAGACCCTCCTCTTTCTCTTGGTGCCTTGTGCTCAGCCTGGATGGATGGGCATGGAGGCTGAGAAAGAGGAGCAGTCTGCGGCCTTTGCAGTTCAGCTCACAGCCCCCCAATCCAGCAGTTCACCTGCCTCCTCAAAGGGCTCCAGCAGGTGGCTGGACTGGGCAATGGATTGCGAGTTGGTGGCGGAGTGTGGCATGGCCAGGCCTGCTGCTGATGGCGACTGGCCACAGGTGGCCTGAGCATCAGAGATGCAAGTTAGAGAAGGCAGTGGCAGTGGCATCAACCCCCTACTGCCCACACGAGTAGAAGGGACTTGGCTGGGGTTCCCTTGAGTGGTGGCTGGAGGTGCCCCTGGGGGCAGTGGATGGCAGAAGACTGGGGCCTATGTGGGAGGTGGCAGGCTCACAGGGGCTGGCTCTTTATTGGGATGGGGTCCAAGAAGGGCCAGGGCCCAGCATGGGGATAGCCACCTGTGGCAAAGGGAGCCACCAAGTGGGTAGACCCAGCCATCTCCTTGGATGAGGAGGCTGATGATCCCACCATGCAAGCCATCCTTCCTAGGCTGAAAGCACTGGAACAGTGCCTACCCTGCCAAGGTGGGGTGGGGGGACACCAAACACGGCAGGCAAGCAACAAGATGCTGCTGGAGGGAATCCTTACCCATTTGTCTGCTTTGGAGGGCAGGAGTGGCAAGGTGACCAGCATGGATGGGGCGACAGTTGAGGCATTGCCATCTGCACTGAGAGCAACCCTGGACAGGACAGCTCAGAATCAGCAACTGGATGGGACCCCCATGGACATGGGCATCATCAAGTCAGCAGATGGGGCTGTCTAGGAATACAATCTTTTTGGAGAAGTGTGATATCTCAGATTAATGAGATAACCAGGCAGACATCACCATGCAATCCAGAAGTGGTGCTGTTAAATCTCTGGAAAGATTCGAGTACAGGGGGCAGTAAGGAACTTATTTCGACATTATTAGGTGCAGCCTGGTTAACAATAGCAGCGGCTTGGAAATCTCCTTATCTCCCTACAATTTCAACATGGCAAGAGAAAATTTGGGATCAGTTTATAATGGCAAAAATTACAGACTCCCTGATGAGAGCGAATAACAGTAACGTGCCAACCTACACCAAATTTGTTAGGACTTGGGCCCATGTGTTAGACTACATGGTAACGAAGGATATTCTTCCTGCTAAGCAGATCTATCATAAATGGTTATATTTATAGGCTATAGCAGGTAATCTATAATGGTCAGACTCATGGTGACTTACTAGTGCTGTATGGCGAGGATTGATGTTAAGAATGTATGTAATTATCCTTATTAATTTAGAATCAAAAGGTATTTGATATATGTAATGTTAATGTTATTAACAAAAACAATAAAAACTTATTTTTTTAAAAAAAGTCAGCAGATGGGGGTACGCAAACCCAGGTTCCAGCGGGGGGGGGGGTGTTGGCCATGGGGACCCGGGAGTCAGCCTGCTGCTTCTGCACCTCCAGCTCCTGCCCAACAGCATGAAACACCATGGCCACCCATACCAAGCCAAGCACTACTGCCTGATTGGGACGGGAACCCGCCCTTTGCACCACCTCAGCTGACAGACTCGAGGGTTGATGGGAGTGTTCTAGCACCCAGAACCCGAGTTGGGATGGGGTTCCAGTGACAGCGTTGCTGTACAGGGACCTTGTGGTGGCCTTGGGGAGCACCTTTCCATGGTGACATGGGACAGGTTTGCAAAGGGGAGCATGTAGATTTCTTTACATTGCTGTTCAGGGGAATAGCGAAGGAAAAGGCAGAGCTGGAAGAGAGGGACAAGGAGAGGCCGAAGAGGCACAGGGTGGACCAGACTATATTTTAAAAGTATTTGCCACGGCCTCAAAATCTTATCAAGTGATAGCATGTGACAGGCCTGGACAACCCAGGTAGCCTTATTCAGAACATGGTTATTGTGGATAGTATTTCTTGGCATTGGGAGGAAGCCAAGGTGCCTATAGTCCCTGTTGTGGAAAGAGAAAAGTCATAACTCTGGTTATTTTGAGAGCTGTTTCCTGGACTGTAGATTCCCTTTCAATGTTGTGCTGCTTCTCCCCCCTTGAAAAGCAAGACAAAAGTTGCTAACAGAGATGTGGATAACCAGCTTGCTACCTGTAACCATGCTTTGCTTTTATTATACTGCCATTCCTTTATAATAAATATATAGTGAGGCACATGGCCAGAGAAACAAAACTACACATTTTTTGTAAATTAATTTTTGTCTTTTTCTCTTTAAAGGGTGGGATACAGAAGGAAAAAAGGATAAAGAAGGAAAAAACTACAAATTTTGAATTATTTGCCTTAGATATTGTAAGTGCAGTTGTGAATTAAATAAGAACTCTTTTAAAATTTTGGTGCTGTATTAATCAGCTTGTGATAGGAAAATGTACCCCTACGTGTTGAGTTCCTTTTCAGTGGAAAAAGATGTAACTTTAACTTACAAGTATTTTTAAACTTTTCAAATATTTTACCAAAGGTCTATTTTATCTTATGCAAGTATTTCTCATGTACCATCTGCTTGTTTAAAAGATAAATGTTAATTTTAATATTTGGAATAGGTATTTATCGCATACTATAAGCACAAATCAACTATAATTTGTCTGTTAACTAGAATTTATTGTTTTGTTACTTTCATTGTTTCAGTGATTGTATGTGATTGATTGTTTAAATTATATTTTAATATCAGCTGCCTCGGGAATACTTGTTGAGACATGGCATGAAAATCTCCTAACTATTAGATTGACAGTGTATTATACAATAGCAATTGTTTCTCCTTCTATGGATTTTAGACAATGTGGTGATAGTGTAATAGGCCTATGAATTTTCATAAGAGTATTGGTTGTTCAAGTTTTTACCACAGAGAAATCTGGGGGGAAATGTAGTTCTTCTAATTTAAAGTTTAAGCAAAGGTAGAAGTGGAAAGCCATTACCAGTGAACAAAGTTTTGAAGTACTGCTTACTCTAACATGGACTTTTCAAATAAACAACCATGTCCCTATTCCTGAAATAATAAAGATTGAAATACAATGGAATGTATGTCACCCTCCATTTTCCATAAAGAGAGAGAGAGAACCATCTTTTGCAGAATTATACCCTTCAAAACTCATGGACTTCAAAGGACTTTGAAAGGTGCATCTGCTTAGGATTGCAGTGTCAGGGACTGACATGAAGAGCAGAAACAAGTTTTAGGAATGAACTATTGGTTCTACTGTTAAAAGGCAAACCAGGAGATCTTCATCAGAGCTGAGGCTGCATATTTTTTAGAAAAGGTCAAATGCTTCAGGGCAATATTAAAATGTGAAAAATTAATCAAGGCTACATAGCAAAGAGCTTATAGATGGCTGCAAAATGTACAGATAGCAATGACTGGAAACTAGTAATAAGGTAATACAGACAAGGCAAGTTAATATTCATGTTTACCACCCGTAGGGATGGGCATGAACTGGGAAAATGCAGTTCAGCTCGTGGGTCGTGGGTCGCCAAGGTTGTGGACCACAAACTGTCATGAACTTTTATGGGCTAAATGAATGAGTTTGGTTTGTGAGGTTCATGATGTGGTAAAATGCCCCCCCCCCAGCATTCAGAGACACCAGAGTTGCAGGGGATCTCTGGCTGACTCTCTTTACCTGCCTCCAAGTTCTGTGGTTATTGGATTTACAGAGTCTAACACCCCCCTCAAAAAAAAGATGCCCCATCCCACATTGTTTCCAATGGAGGGGACAATGCAACAAAAACGTAAGGGCAAAAAAAGTCCCACAGAACAGAATCAAAGTCCCAGAGAATCTCTGCAGTAGAAACTGAAGAGGGTGGGCTTTTTTGCAAGCCCAGCAGAACCAGTGCGCCTGTGGCAGTACAAGCCCAACAGGACTAAAGTCAATCCAGAGAATCTCTGCAGTAGAAATTGAAAGTGGGGGACATCTTTACAAGCCCAGCAGAGCCACTAGAATGTACAGAGTTCCAAGCAGTACCAGTGGAATCAAAGAATGCCCGGCTGAATCAAGCACCACTGTGGCAATGCTAGCTCAACAGGACTGATGTCTAGCATAGAATCACAGTCCAAGCAGGGGGGGTTGTAAGCACAGCAGTATTAGTGCAAACAAAGAGTGCCCAGCAGAACACAGTGCCAACAGACAGATGTGAAGCACAGAATCACACTCCAAGTTGGGGGGGGGGGTTGCAAGCCCAGTAGAAGGGATGTACTGAAAGGAATGACAGGATTGCCCATTGGAAACAATGGGAGAAGAGAAGCCAGGAATGCCAATCATCTTGCATGGACTCCATTGAAATACATTACAATATAAAATAGTTGCAATGAAAACGTGGAGTGGATTTTCAGTTAACGTCTCTGGGCCCAGATAAACTGCTCTGGGACTGGAATAACAGGCCCCAGAGTGGTATAATGGTTCCCTGGAACAGAGGTCATGCTCTGGCAGCCACCCAAGTGGAATGACGGCCTCTGGGAGTAGCAGAAATGTCCTGAGACTAGAATGAAAGCCCACAGATTGGAATGGGTGGAATATAAATTTAAATAAATAAATAAAATCTCATACTAAGAAGTAGTGCTGATGGCAAAACTGAAGCTTCTCTCTATCAGGGAACTGTAGGGTAAAACAGGCTCAGCCTCCCCCCCAAAAAAAGAGAGAGGACATTTTCATCAATTTTTTAAAAAGTGCTGAAAAAAGGATGGACATAAAAACAGAGGATATGTCTTCAGAAAATGAGGACATTTGGTCACCTTACATTATCTTTAATAGGTCTTCAAGCTTCCCCATTTTTTTCCAATGGGCAATCCTTTCATTCCATTTAGTACTTCTCCCAGCAGAACCAGTGCAGTGTACTAGTGCCCAGCAGAACCCAGTGCCTCTGTGGCAATGCAAGCGAAAGGAGGACTAATGTCAAACCAAAGAATCCCTGCAGTTACAATGTGCAGAATGCCTATCAGAGCCCAGTGCCACTGGCATTGCAAGCTTAATATCTTCTATATTGGATCTAGCATGGGAGAAGAAATTGCTGCAAATAAATTGATATTCCTCATCACTCTTCTTCATGGCCACTTAGTGATGTCCCCCTCTTAAAGTCCCCTATTGAGATAAATGGAGATAACAATGGGCTAGATCCCAATAGCTTCTTTACTGGTAAAAGAGGGAGGGAGTGGTCCTTTGGCCATCTAAAAAGGATATGCCAGTATTGTAGGAACTGAACAAGAAACAACTAGACTGGAAGGGAACTGTAGTGAATTGAAATTGAGAGAGATCAACAGTGAAAACTGGTAGGATCCAACTCAATATGTATTTATGTTTAATATTTACAGAAGGTACCTAAAGTGATAATTCATGATTGAAATTGTGGTCTCTTGAGAACATAAGAGAAGCCAATGTTGGATCAGGTCAATGGCCCATCCAGTCCAACACTCTGTCACACAATGGCCAAAAATACCAGGTGCCATCAGGAGGTTCAGCATCATTTGCCAGGAAACTAGAAGCCCTCCCACTGTTGCCCCCCCAAGCACCAAGAATACAGTGCATCCCTTCCCCCAGACTGAGAATTCCTATGTATACCTTGTGGCTAATAGCCACTGATGGACCTCTGCTCCATATGTTTATCCAATTCCCTCTTGAAGCTGTCCATGCTTGTAGCCGCCACCATCTCCTGTGGCAGTGAATTCCATGTGTTAATAATCACTCTTTGGGTGTACTTCCTTTTATCTGTTCTAACCCGACTGCTCAGCAATTTCATTGAGTGCCCACTAGTTCTTGTATTGTGAGAAAGTGAGAAAAGTGCTTCTTTCTCTACCTGCTCTATCCCATGCATAATCTTATAAATCTCGATCATGTCACCCCTCAGCCGTCATTTCTTCAAGCTAAAGAGCCCCAAGTGTTTTAACCTTTCTAGAGAGGTGTTCCAACCCTTTTATCATCCTCGTTGCCCTTTTCTGCACTTTTCCCAATGCTACAATATCCTTTTTGAGATGTGGTGACCAGAACTGTACACAGTACTCCAAATGAGGTCTCACCATTGATTTATACAGGGGCATTATGATACTGGCTGATTTGTTTTCAATTCCATTCCTAATAATCCCAAGTATAGCATTGGCCTTTTTTATTGCAGTCGCACACTGTTTCAACATTTTCAGTGAATTATCTACTACGGCTCCAAGATCTCTCTCTTGGTCAGTGATGCCAGTTCGGACCCTATCAATGTGCATTTATAGTTACATTTTTGGCTCCAATGTGCATCACTTTGCACTTGGCCACACTGAACCCCATTTGCCATGTTGACTCCCACTTGCCCATCCTCAACCGATCCCTTTGGAGTGTCTCACAATCCTCCCTGGTTCTTACCACCCTGAACAACTTCGTGTCTTTCTCTAAGGGATAGTCCTGATGTTATTTATCTGTAGCAATGTCCTTTTATTTTCCCTTTTATTGTCTAGTGTAAACGGATATTCTTCTAAAATGTTAATTATTGTTCTGCCAGGTGCTTTATTCCTATCGGTGGTAGAAAGTGGTGTTAAGTCACAGCAGACTAATGATGAGAGATGTTCAAGGCAAGAGATGTTCAAAGATGGTTTGCCATTGTGTTGCTCTGCATAGCAACCCTAGACTTGAGTTGGGAACATCTTTCATTAATAATAGCTTAAATCTTAAGAGGCATGAGGGGAGTTGTGCTTACAGAAATCAACTCCCCCCCCATGCTGCTTCTCCTGTAACTCAGCTCCTGTTTTCAATGAACTTCTAGGAACAAAGCAGGGAGTAAAATTTCTATAGCATAAGCTGAAAAAAATCTCAATATTTTCTGCATTTTTCAAGATACAGAATCCTAAATAACCATTTACCCAGCCAAGTGTGCTCATTCATGCCTAATGTTTGCTTAACCTCCCCCTCCCTCACATTGTGTGATTATCCAGTTTTCTACATGTCAGGTTGCACTCCCATCTCTGACACGGTAATCTTTTGTAGGAATTTCTTACACATGTAGCCTACCAATGAGTCTCTGTTTCTATAACAAGGTTACCCTACCACATTCAGTTGAATTTATGTATCACAGAATAGGTGACAATCATCGACACTGCACATGATGTACAGAAAAGGACTGTATACTTCAGTGTCAATTTTTAGTGACTTGAATTTGGAAAGAAATCTGCTCAGGTGAAATGTAAAAATTGTATGTAACTTTCTGGTTCAAAATAAATGGGAACAATGGGTATAGAATGCCACAACCTATTAAAAATGTTGAAATTCTTCAGCTTACAAAGAACTCATTAGTGAGACTTCTGTGGAAAATGATGACCTGAATAGGAGCATTTTTAATGGCTCAAGTCTAAACTCATTGTAGGGTGCACAGCAACAGGAGAGAAGAACTTATCTTTCAGTCCTCACCTCTCCCCCGTAGGGGAGACCCAACTGACAGGTGAATCCAAGGGGAGGTTATCAAGCCGCTGTGGGTTCTGATAACTCCAAGGACAATGGAGAAAAAGTAGGCTCTCTGCCTCCGAGGTTGACCCTTCCCTGTTTCTGCTTTTTTCTCTCTTTGATTTTCCTTTATTCTTGGCTCATTTTTAAAGATTCTCACCTTGGCTTCATTTTAATAACAAGACTCTTACCTTGGCTTCATTTTAATAACAAGCTTCAGAGGAATTATAATTGCAGCAAAACACATCCGACATTACTATATCTTCTCCCTGGTAAGAGAAGTTTTTCTGAACATTTTTAGACCATTACCAAGAGACTTATGTGAACAATGTAAAGATAAATTACAGAACTGTATCTAATTGCTCCTTTTAAGGGAGCTTCAACTTAAAAGCAGAGTGGAAATACAAATTATAACCAACTGAATTAAATCAAGCTAATTCAAGTTTTATTTTTTTAATTTTTGATGAATTTTATTCATACAATCACCCTTTTCCGTTGATGAAAACTGCTTATTTAGAAGGTTCAGTGCCTCAGACTCGGGGTGACATAGTAAAAAGGAAATAGACTGACAGATTCAACAAAAAGACTGCCCAATGGAAAGCTAAGATTTCTTTTCCTTTCTTTTACAATTATCTACTTCCAGCATCTTTTTCAATACTGCTTAGCACATAAAACCAACGAGAAGATCTTGGACTAATTTTACAATATTTTTCTTTCTTTTCTTTTTTTTTAATTCGAGAGTTGGCAGGTGCAACCCCCTTGACTGGGGCACGGCGATTGTGATGGTGGTGGGTATGATCTGTGGGTTCACAGAGGCGGTGCTCCCAGGAGTATGGGGGGTGTAATGTATTCAGCCTGACATGCCCGGACTTGCCCGGGCTGGCCAGGCACAATTCCTATGTTAGCTTCAGCCGAAAGACAAAGGATCTGGAGGATCCTAGCCGGCCCTATCAAAAGGGCTAGCTTCCCAGCCGGGAGACCAATGGTCACCCGGTTACTGTAAATAGCCTATCGGGAGTAGGGGGTGTGTTTAGGTATGCTTGGTGGCGGGTTTTCTGAACGGATATAAGCCGGCCTGCGAGCCGGTCAGTTGTCTTTGTCCTGAACTAAATAAAGGTATGCTTAGCTGAAATCACTCTCTGTCCGCATACTTTTCAGGGGGGGAGAGGGGGCCATGCCACACTCAGCTGCTGCTCTCTCCTAGGCTGTGTTTGTCAAAGAGATACTCTCCAAGGCCCCCCTGGGAGGCTCCCAGCCGCCGGAGGTTGGTGATGTAGTCCCCCAGGACCTTGATAGCTTTGACTTGTTCGTCGAGGTAGTGCGTCTCCAGGAAGTCACAGAGATGGGGGTCTTTCTGGTCGCTTGCCAGGCGGTGTAGCTCTAGAAGGGCCTGGTTCACATTCTTTTCCAGCTGAAGGGCTGCCTCCATGGCATCAAGAGTTGTGCCCCAGGCATCGCTTTCTGGCTTCTTGATATCTTGCAGGAGGACGTGGCCACCACGCTGGCTCTTGAACCGAAGCAGCTTGTCGGCGTGTTCCCGCTCTTCACGAGACTGCGACCGGAAGAACTCAGCGACGTTTCGCAGGGCGACGTCATCGCGGTCAAAGTAGGAAGCCATGGAGAGATAGACGTAGTTGGCATACAGCTCCATGTTGACCATGCGGTTGACGGCCCCTTCGCAGTCGCGGTGGTAGTTCTGGCGGATCTGGGAGTCCATGGCTCCGGCTGGGCTGGGAGGCTGGGAGAAAAAGGCATCTGGTCCGGCTGGTGCGGAAAGGGATCTGTCGGCGGGCAGTCGGCGGGGTCTCCCGAGATCACAGCAAGGGTTCCCGAGGATGCCGAGGAGTCTTGGCGGAGAAAAAGGCGGTGGTGGTGGTGGAACCGGGTTCCGTCCAAACACTGTTGAAGCAAGAACCGAGCTATTTTTCTTTCTGACATCAGAGATTACAGAGGAATGTGTGTACTATAAAATAAAAGTTAAGATGTAAAATATAAGTTAAGAAGATCTTCTCCCCCCCCCCTATTGCCTCCTTTGGGTAAGTTATAACAGACCAATATAGACTTTTTTTCATTTTTCTTAAAATCTCAAATTTAAAATTATTTTATTTTTATTTTTTATCATTTCTAATACTCTCTCCCGTTCATCTTTTTGTTTGTTTGTTTTTGTTCCTTTCTTTCCTCCCTTTTCCCTCTCCTTTATCATCCCCTTTCCCACCCACCCCCTCATTATTTGGGTGGAATGATCTCGATGTGGGCAGGGGAGTGACCTTTGGGGGGCAGCAAAAGGGTGGGGGGAAATCCAAGGGAATCTGTATGCTTTTGTATTACCTTCAGCTTAGAAGCAAAACATGGGGAAAATCCGCACAAAAGCACTCTCAGAAAACCTGGGGAAACAGCAACCAGAAAGTGAACTGAGCACTGAAGGGAGGAAAATGAATGAAGAACAACAAAGAAAACCCAATGGACATGCACGGTGAAAGTGAGAGAAAACACCTGTGCATATTAGGCCAATGAGACAGAGCTCAAATCATGCTCATTAAATCACAGCGTCAGAGCAAACAATTCTGTGTAGATGAAGCAACCACCTAATTTTCATTTTAATAACATGTAACACTTTCATCATTATCTTTACTTTCTTTGCCATATTTACTTATTAGTTAACTTATGGAGCTGTTTTCAGATCCTCCCTTCTTCCCAGTTTGTGCCTTTCTAGTTGTGCGTTAAAGGAAATCCAGACACTTAAAAGCAAAAAAAAATAAAATAATAAATCTCTCCACTGGGTTGTTAGAATCTATTGGCTGTAATTTTCAGATGCCACAAGCTGTTGGATGTTGCTTTAATATTTTACAGCATCTGAACACTAACAATGAAGTTTTGAAGCATATAATACGATTTCAAATCTGACTTTCCTTCTATGGGAACATTTGCTACTGACTACCCTACTACCTAGAAAAGCAGAAATATGAAATAACTGCAGAAGGAAATACGCACAAGTAGACTTTAAAGAGTTTTAAATTATGGATTGGGTGAAATTATGGTAGGATATGCAGTTACAGGGATCACTTATATTGTGGTTTAGCAGCATGACATCACAATGGTGTGGCTCCAGACCATTTCCCCCCTTTTCATCCTGCACTTCGAGTTGGGGATAGTACAACCTTGTTCTGGCACCTAGAAGGTACACTTGATAGATTGATTAAGCAGCTTATATCCCACTTTTCCTTCCAAAAATGGGGGGACAAAGTAGACTTGAATAGTATCTGTAAAACCATTAAGCAAAACATTCTACAGAAATAGTTAAAAAGAAGAAATCAACATTAACAGTCATTCAAACCAGCACACAAATTCCTGATGCATCAGGCAAAAGCTCTCCTAAAATGTACTGTTTTTTGAGGACTGAAATAGTAGAGATGCTTTCAACCTCTAAAGGAAACTCATTCCATAATAATGAGAGAGCTGAAATTGTCTTCATCTCCCTAGGAAATGGGAAAGTGAGAAGGTGTTGATATGAACAATCAGGGGTCATTTCGTAGAAGAAGAGGTGCAGAAGCTCATTAGCATAACTCATTAGCATAACTTATTTGCATATGCCACACCCCCTTACATCACCGGAAGTGTGTCCAAAGGCAACACCCACCACTCAGGCTCCACTGGACTGTTTTGGATTGCAAGCTATTGGGGGGGGGGACGTGCAGATCTGTCCTTGCAGAGGAGGGAGAGCTTGTACCTGAATAAAACTTGGTCTTAAAGGTGCCACTGGACTGTTTTGGACTGGTGGGCTGAGGAGGGGGTACTCTGCAACTTACCTGGCTGCTTCTTGCTCTGACTGAGGGCTTCTGGGAGCAGGGGGTGGGGCTTGTTGCACGTGCCCACCCCCTGGGCTCTTTACTGCCGGAGCTCCGCTCCTGTGCGCTCCTGCAGGAAATGACCCCTGTGAACAATCAACTGCTGCACAAGTTTATACAAGGAAAGATGGGTCACTACAGAACAGCCCACCCCGGTGCCTCACTGTGCCTGCACCAGCCAGCCCAGCTACCATGCTGCTGCTGAAGAAGAGGGAGACCTGAGGAGGCAGGCAGGGCAGCGGGAGGCAAGCAGAAAGAGGTGTCATGGTGCCTTGCTTTGCTCACAGCCCACTGCCCTGCCTGCTTGCCTCCTTGGCTCTCCTTCTCCCTCTCTGTTCCCAGTGTGCAGGAGGCTTCTCCATGAATGGAGAGGGAGAAGGAGAGCCAGCCATTCATCAGGTCACCTATGGGTGATATCATAAGTAACGTCACAACCTCAGTAGCATGTGTGCCCCTGCCCTGGCCCCCACCTCTGCTGAAAAATTTCGGGCTATGGGGCTGGCACCACCTATTCAAGGAAATCTCTTTAGAATTCTTTCAACGCCTGGCAATCAACATCCTAGCTGTGACTAAAAGAAAATTGTTGGAATATTTGTTTCCAATCCTTGCCATTAAACTTAGTGTTCAGTTCTACTTCCCAATTTTTAAAAAATCATCTGCACTGGAATTTGTCCCTGATTAAATAATATCCTGTATTGTTAGGAATTAATTTCCCCTCCTCCTTATCTATACTTTCAATTGATTCTTCAACTGGCTGTTTGTTATGTAGTAAAGGTAAAGGTAAAGGTCCCCTTGTTCGAAAGCCAGTCGAATCCAACTCTAGGGTTGCGGTGCTCATCTCCGTTTCAAAGCCGAAGAGCCAGCGCTGTCTGAAGACATTTCCGTGGTCATGTGGCCGGCATGACTAAACACCAAGGTGCACGGAACGCTGTTACCTTCCCACCGAAGTGGTACCTATTTATCTACTGGCAATTTCTTGCTTTCGAACTGCTAGGTTGGCAGGAGCTGGACCTAGAGACGGGAGCTCACTCCGTCTTGTGGCACCCGGGTCTCGAACTGCTGAACTACTGACCTTCCACAGCCTGCAGTTCAGCATCTTAACCACTTGAGCCACCGCAGCTCCAATTTATGCTATGCTATGTAGTACAGGATGATAAATGAGGTGGACCACTGCTCTGATCCAGTAAGGTTCTTATGTTTACAAAGTTTATAAATAAATAAATAAAGCTTGCCCTGGTGCTGAAAATGCCTTTAATTTCATTACTCTTGTGTCTTGGGAGCGATTATTGTACCACTACTTTTCCTAGAAAGAAAGAAGGTTTTGGAGGGCATGCTGGGGAACTGGGCTCTCCGTCCACTCAAGACTGAGGAGGATCAGGGGGCAGAGCCTTCTCCTCCACTATAAGACATTTGCTGGTTGGAGCTGCCCACCACCTATGCACCCACTCTTGTATTTTGCAAGGTGGGATTAGCTGAATGCTTCTGGTCCGAGCAGGAACTTTGAGGGCTTTTTCAGATTCTCTAGGAAAGGGTTCTTGTTCACCACCTTCATCTTGAAGCTATTTGCTTTTAATTAGGCCTGATCTTAGACTGCTTAGGCCCTGACTGGGGCTAGCTGGAATAGTGTGGGCTTTCACTTAAATTAGGAAGTTTTTGCTGAGAACCCTCAGCATTTCCCAATCTGCCCTGTCATTGCTTATCCATCAGAGGGCTGGAGAGGGGCCCCAGGGCTCAGCTTCGTTAGTTTGTTTGTTAACATGGGGGGAGGATGGTGGAATTACAGCTTTCCTCAGCATACTGTTGTAGGCAGGCTGGATGAGCTAAGGGCAGTTTTAGCTGCCTCATGCTTGAAGCCAGGGTTTGATTGCCCTCAGTCCTGGCATGTCCCTGGGAGTCAGTTCGGAAGGGTGCCTTTTCTGTTGGGTGGTTCTTCAGTAAGGCTCAGATCAGTGGTTAATAATTAAAACCCAGCTGAATCCATGAATCTTGTATGGTGTTAAGGGTCTGCATTTGGCATAAACCAAGCCAAAACTCCTCCCCAATACCTTATTGTTATTTTTCAGGCATTTTTTCAGCTGGTTAACCAGTGGGTTACTTATCCAGCTATCCAAAAATGGCTGACCCGAAAAATCCTGAAAATATTTGGGATTTTTCAGGACCGCTGGATAGTCTTAGTTTTTGCACACCCCTATGTGGTGTCTTTATTTTAGAAATGATGTCATACTGAAGGTGATAGGAGCAACAGGTTGTTTTTGTCTTGTGTAGGATCCTACTGTTGTTGCCATTGAACATCTGCTTGTGCTGTAACAGTTACAGGTGGAAGGGTAGGGTCAGGCTAGCTAATTTTTGCTTAAAATTATTCCCAACAAAGCAGCATCAATTGCATCCTGGAGTATTGCAAAGTATGTCTATTGTGTTTGTATGATTTGTTATCATTAATCTCAGTCCTAGCTGGCATGTTACCTTTTACTCCATAACTGCCTGTTACAAATATGACTTCAGTGGACAGATATAGAGAACAAATTTACTACATAGTTAAATTGAAATGTATAAAATATGTTCCCACTTACAGGGAGATTTAAAGATTGGCCGTCTGGTGCAATCTGCATTTTATGTCAAAGGTTTAGCACACCACTCTGTCTAACATAATGCCATCCTGAATTGTGTGTGATTAAAAATGGCATATTTTTACAAATACAGGAATTTACTGAATGGCAAGATTAGACAGTGATTTGGCAGCCTTTACCAAATTCTCAGCTGTGAAATTGTAAGGTACTGTTTTAGTGCAATGAACAAGCAGATCCTATACTCCACTTCATTTAAAGTGCATTTATCAATGTCCCCCTTTTACTATACTGTGAAATTGACTTATTTGGTACAGCCTATAATACCTGATTAACCTTCCAAAAGCCATTGTGACTACATATATTCAACCCTAATCTTTTGCGTGATTTCCCAAGCTGCTATGCACTTGGCATTCAACAGTAATGATTTTTGTCCCCTCTGCATTTTAAGTAATGTAAGATACCACACATACCATGAGTGCTTTCATTCATTTCAGTATCAGGGCAAGAAGCCAATAGAACAGGATACATTGCAGCCAGCTAACAGATTTCAGAATATTTAGGTCTAGTTTTTACCAGAAAATAATGTGGTCAATTGCAACATTTCAGAATGCAAACTGCATGATTGAATGCTCCTAAAAGCAAAAAAGAAAACTTCAACTTCTAACTAGTGGATTGTTTTTCACAAATAATACATTAAAAATCAAGCGTTCCAGTCTTGCAATGGCCCATAATTTCGTGATGATGATTTAAACTGAGCAATATGCTGAGTGGTTTTGCACCTTCTATGACAGACACCTGTCACTTCCCAACTCTCAGGCAGATTTCCCCATCAAAATTTTAGTTCCCCTCAGACTGAGTCACCCCCAAGTAGCATGTATTTCTCCTTGTCTTAAAAGACTAAACTATGTTCCAGATATTTGTTTAGGCTTTGACCCAGCACAGGAACTTGAGGGAAATACAGGAGCTCTCTTGTTTTTTAAACCCTTTTAAAATGGCACTTGAGGCAGAATAACATTCAAAACAGAATAAATATTTTATTTAACAGGCAGTCTGTCTGTCTATCTATCTAAAAATCAAGGCTTAGCAATTTTGAGGTAAAACTTTATAATATGTACAGAACTGAAAACTTAAAACATACAAGAGAGTATTGTTGTAGCTTCTTTTCAGAGATTTCTAGGTGTGGGGGGGTTTTCCCATGAGAAGTACTTTCGTTTGTTGTAGTGGTTAAGTGAGCGGACCCTAATCTGGGAGAACTGGCTTTGATTCCCCACTCCTCCACATGCAGCTGCTGTTGTGACCTTGGGTTAGTTACAAGTCCTTTCTGAGCTGTTCTTGAAAGAACAGTGTCTGTCAGAGTTCTCTCAGCCCCACCTATCTCACAGGGTGTTTGTTGTGGGGAGGGGAAGGGAAAGGAGTTTGTAAGCTGCTCTGAGACTCTGAGTGAAGGGCGGGGTATAAATCCAATCTCCTCCTCCTCCTCTTCTTCTTCTACTCCTCCTCCTCCTCTTAGTATATTTCAGCAGTTACACAGAATCTTAATAGAGTTCCCTAAAGAATAGCTCTTTCTTACAGTTTCTTGATTTCTTCCCTTAGAAAATCTAGTTTCTCCCTTCAGAAAATTGTAGCTTTCCACTAACTTCTGAGGTGTCTAAACCTCATTCCCTTTCTCACAGACCCAGGTTCTCCTCAGAGCACAACCCCTTTTTACTGGCAGGAATTATCCCCCCCCCCCCACAAAAGCAATGATCCTTTTCTGTTTGGCTAGACTGGGAGTTACAGCCTAACAACCCAGTCACCTTTGCCAAGCCTCTCTTCTAGTATCTGTTGTCTATCTAAAGCAATCTTCTTCTTCTTCTTGTTAGCTCTCTTGAATAAAAACCACAATTCTCCCTCAGGGTAGTTCTAATACCATTAGGGCAAAGGAGTCTCTTCTCTTGTCTCTGTAGAAGACCCTTTCTGAATAACCCTGTTAGAACACTGACTTCAGTTATCCATTCCTCTGTCAGAAGATGAAAGACCCTTTTCCTTCCAGAACAGCTGATTTTAAACTTGCTCTCAGCTGATGCTGGCCAATCAGAGGATGTGTAGATCAGCCAATCAAATATGCTCTCCACCAATGTTCCCTCTAAGCTGAGTTAGTGTGAGCTAGCTCACAGTTTTTTAGCCTCTGGCTCACACGTTTTTGTCTCAGCTCAGGAAGGATGGCTCCGGAGCAAACTAATTTATGCAATAGCCAAACCACTTGCTCACAACTTTAATACCAGTAGTTCACAAAGTAGAATTTTTGGTCACAAGACTCCACAGCTTAGAGGGAGCATTGCTCTCCACTCCAGGGAAGATTAACTCCTGATCTCCCAGATTCTCTGAAACAAACAGCATTAAAAAAAAGAACAAAAAACCCCCAAATCCCTGCTTTCCTGTGCAATCCATCACATCTTCACATTCAAAATATTAGATTGCTGGGTAGCTGCAGTTTGTGTGGTTATACTGTTGCTGACTTGCTTGGATTAGACATGCCTATAGCTAGCATGAGCACCTCTTCCATTTATTAATGTTCTTTATCAAAACAATATTTATATCTCACTTTTCCAAGGGATATTGTCCAAATTGTTCTAACAGTTTTTGTCTTTGTTTAAAAGTGGGTGGCTTTAGATGCAGAGGCTGAAAAAAAAAACATTTTACCCTAATGCATCTTTATATGAGTACTCAGATCTGATACCCAAATCAGAAATACAGTTTATATCAAAAACACAAATGTGATTTAATTTCTTTAAGTACTGATTACTTCATACACATGCACCAACCAAAGCAAGAAAGACAAGGTGAAGTTCCATCACAAAATTTGTTGTGAACTTTTTTTTCAAAGAATATTATCAGGAAACGTAGGCCAAGATCAACCCAGTAAAGATATAAGAAAGATATAAGGCTTTATTTCCTAGTGTGCATGAATATGAAAATGAGGTGATGGCGAAAGGAAAGTTAGAGTTGTACTTTGACATTTCAGCTCACCATAGTTAGGCCCCGGTCACACGTGAGGATTTGGGCCAACAAGGGATATTGTCCAAATTGTTCTAACAGTTTTTGTCTTTGTTTAAAAGTGGGTGGCTTTAGATGCAGAGGCTGAAAAAAAAAACATTTTACCCTAATGCATCTTTATATGAGTACTCAGATCTGATACCCAAATCAGAAATACAGTTTATATCAAAAACACAAATGTGATTTAATTTCTTTAAGTACTGATTACTTCATACACATGCACCAACCAAAGCAAGAAAGACAAGGTGAAGTTCCATCACAAAATTTGTTGTGAACTTTTTTTCCAAAGAATATTATCAGGAAACGTAGGCCAAGATCAACCCAGTAAAGATATAAGAAAGATATAAGGCTTTATTTCCTAGTGTGCACGAATATGAAAATGAGGTGATAGGGAAAGGAAAGTTAGAGTTGTACTTTGAAATTTCAGCTCACCATAGTTAGTTACTCATAAACAATCTGAATTAGTTTCAAACAGGGAGTCAATTTTCCGAGGTTCTGTTTGTCTATTTATTGGCAGATTGCTTCAGCTATTCTTTCCCAGCATTACAGTACAGCACAATCAGCTTTTAGATCATGCACATTCTCAAAAAAACCCCAATGAAATTCTGTCCTTGTTGACCAACTACTCAGCATGGCAGGAAATTATTTTAATAGACAGATAATTCAGTGACAAATCATATAATTCAGTAATAAATAAATTTTGGACTTTTAGAAATCCTACCATTAAGCAGAGGTATGTACCAAGAAAAAAAATGTTATACTTTTGTACCAGGGGTTCAGGGATGGAGGGATTTCCCCCCATCATTGCTTATGAACATGTAGGACATTGCTGGTTTGGGATCCAAATCCATGAGGTTTTTCTGGTGCTTCGGGACCATTACTGTGTATATCTGTTCTGCAATCTGCAGGCAAGCCAGGTCAAGTCTTTCCGAGAGTGGTGATCTCAGGCCTAGATAGAAAGACTTGGACTATGGTCAGAAGTGCCATTTGGCAAGAGGGGAAGCGAGCCTATTTTCCCTGGTGGAAACTGACATGGCATTGCCTGATCACACATCCTTTGTAGCTGCGGGCTCAGCCCATCACTGTCTGACCAGATGGCATGTTCTGGTGAGTGTGTGTGGTTGCCTTTTGTTTCCCATGCACATAAATGAGGAATCGCACCTCCGCACTGAGGGTTCCCCATGGAGTATGCGGTTATGTGCATACCGCTAAGCGAGGGGAAGAAAATGGGACTGGATGGAATGAGCAGACCATCCTGATGGCATGAGAGTGTGTTTGAGTGATCAGACTGGGGAAAGTCCATCCACAGCCTGTTGACAAGCATTAGGAACAGACTTTCCCCAGTGTCTTTTAACTCTGCTTCTGTGGTCCTCCCCATTCATCAACCATGGCTACTCAGACTCATCTGAGGACACTGAGTTGGATTTGCTGGGCTAGTTTCATCGCTTACAGTGATTTCATAGTTATCAGTAATTTATCCATCCTCTTTCCATGCTTATCCAGGCTAGGGGATGTTGTTATGTGCACCCCTGCCATTCAGTGTTTGTCCCAGTAAACCTTAGCAACCTTAATGGCTGCTGAGCTTTTTGGATCGGTAGCATTTTTGGGCATGTGTAGTATTGCAAAAACCTGTTTGGCAAACATTTGAATTGTTCAGTGTAAAACCAAACAGACCCGGTGATAGGAACACATCTGATCAATATAGTTGAATATGACAAGTTTGACTGGTGAACAAATTCACCATGAAATTCATGACAGCCCTAATTTCAATTCAAGTTTGGATATATCAGGAATTTGGCTGTAAATTTGCTGCCATGTGAAATACCCAGGCTTTGATCAGATATGCAGTTTGATACATTGCCATTGCTGTTCCCTTCCAGATTTAAAATGTTTGTTGTGCCCCAGTCATCTCCATCCCATTTCCCTCCCCCCTTTACTGTGTGTTTCTTTGATATCTGTGAAAGTCTGGTTCTTTGGGGCTGAGCTGGTTTCAAACTGAATTTTCTGCTGTCTGATCACTCTGTTGCACACCCAAGCCATCTGCAAGTCTGACTGGTCTCCTGTTTTCCAGCCACCATTTTTTTAACTAGTTAGTGATTTGTACATAACTGCAAATTCACACCTACCTCTCTCTCTCCCTCTCCTACAGGGGCCTCTTAAAACTGTGCTTTCTTTATAAAATCTTTCAAAGAAAGACACCTCTGTACTTCAGCTTTTTCTGTGCTTTGGGTAAGGGGTTAATTGAAAAGATTAGAGAGGAAGGACAGCCGTGAACTACATATCCTGACAGGCTCATCACCGCTTGTGCGCATGCTCAAAGGACAAACTAAAAAAAATGGCCAGCTGCACCATTCCCTGGCTGCTGTGTCTGATCACTCGAGGATGGGGTAAAAGGGCTTTGAAGAGTGCTAAGAGAGTGAGTCTGATCACAATTCTCTGTTACAAAAAACCCTGAATCAATTAGAAACATGGCCATACCGGATCAAACTGCAAGTCTGATCACAGGCCCAGTGCTGGTTTAACTGAAAGGACGAAAGTACCAAAAGTGAGGTATTGAGATTATTATGAGGAAACTGAAAAAGGGCATCTTCAGTGCTCATTTTAATTTTCACTTTTCTACTTCTTCTCCTACCATCTTGCCTATTCCTTTTCTGCAAATGTTTCTCATTAGTAAAATGAGGATAAAATGTGCCTTTCTGCTAAGAATGGTAGAATAAACTAGTTAATGTGTGTTTGAGCTTTGTAAATGTGCAGCCTTGTAAAAATGTTAAGGATTATTAGGAAAAGGGTAGATACAAACAGACAGACTTAATGTAATGACAGGTGCATTGTAGTATGTGCCTGGGAATATCTCCCCACCCATGGTACAAGAGCCACTTGTCCTCGCAATTTACCTTTGTCCCAGTTATGTAAGCAGAGACAAAACATATTGAATTAAAATAGGGTTACATAATGGAGCCACAATTCTTCATCATCCAGTAAACATAATTATTAAATTTATTACCCATGCTGCAGATAGGAATTTATAGCTACATGACTCCCACTAAACTCAATAGATCGCTGCAGGGAAAGCAATTTAGGCTTTTAGATTCCTTCTATTCCAAAAAGTACTCCCATGAATTTTACTGCAAGCTTTAAAAAGAACTTCTTGCATCCTCAATGCAATGGAGAATGGCAGGATAAATTAAAAGAACCTCTAACCCTCTATGGATATTTTAACTGAAGCTCCATTAATAAATCACCAGATGATTAATCACTTTTTATAGCACTTTTAGTATACAGATGTTTCTTCCACATTTTCCTTGTTCATTACTACAATGATCTATAAACACAGAAGTCGTAGATTGAGAGATTATAGTTTGTTTAAGGTCATCAAGGGCAAGACCAGACCACAATTATCCTTCTGTATGTAATGTGGACTGTGAATTGTTCTTTCATACTTCCTTGCTTTTGTAACCATTCATAAAAAAGCTTTGGAGATTGGCTTCTTCTGGCCATAATAGGTCAAATTTGATTCATATGAATTTTTCATTCCAATTATCTCAGCTGAATCTTACCGGGGGTGATGCCTTCACATCTATTTATAACAGCCCCCCAATGGTAAAGTTCAGAATTGCCAAAAAAAAAAAAAAAAGGTACAAAAGTACAGGAAGATGTATAAAAATGGGGGTGTATTGCAAACTACATGTTTAAAACACCACTTGAACTATGAGTATGAATCTAGGAAAAATGGGGGGGGGGATCCTGAGTTTTGGGGAATTCCCTTCCCTGTACTTGTTCAGGTTTATTTTTGCTTTTTATTTCTGGATTTATGGGCCCGTTGTTTCCTATGTGGGAATAGGGGATTCTGCAGACATTTGAACAAGGTGTTCCCAGCCACCCTGGTATCCATTGTTTCCTATAGAGAAAAATGCTATACTTTCTCCAACGCCATGCCAAACAGCAGTAGAGAAAAACTCCCTCTCCTTGGAAAAACATACACACACACCCCTCACAGAACAGGGCAATTCCTCAAAAGCACCAAATCTGGTCTGAACGGCTGTCCCTGACCGATCTATAGAGCCTTTGAGAAACTCCCCAAAGGCTTGGAGAAGTCTGAGAGAATAAGGCCTCCATTGCTAGGCCACAGCCAGCTATTTTCTGAGTTCTTCTGGCCTTGCTGGAGCAGAATGGGAAATGACTGTGCACAGCTGTTGTTACTATGCTGTTCTGCGACAATATGGGCACCACTTCAGGGCTGCTATGACATTCCTGGTTTTGTGGCTGTGTCACTGGTTTTACATTTGTTAGCAAGGTTTTTTATTTTATTTTTTCATTTTAGTATTGGGGGTCTGGAGTCATGGGGGATTTTTAAAATTCTCCTGTGTTTAGTGCAGGGTTGCCAACCCCCTCGGTTTGCCAGGGGCTCCCCATTTTGGGGGGGGTTTCCACCCCTCAAATCTCCAGGAATTTCCATACCTAAAGTTGGCAACTTTATTTCCTCCCCTCTTCCTAGGAAAAGTTATGTCTTTCTCGCTAGTGGGGAGCAAAGCAGCTTACTTCATTCTACTCTTCTGCTTTGTGATTTGTACAGAAACCCTGCAAGGTAGGTTAGGCAGAAAGTCTGGGGCCGGTCCAAAACTATCCAGGCAGCTTCCACAGGGAGGCTTCTGCTGAACAGGAGCAAGCATCCAGGGCTAGTGAAGTAATGCCAGTCAGGAGGCATGAAGTCACCCTGAGTGTGCTGGCAGGCCTAGGGTTGCCAACAAAGACAGATTGATGCAAAGGAGGATGGGAAGTCTCCATATCTTTATTTTGCCTTAAATTGGTTTTGATGCCAGCAGAGTGAGAAAATGCCAGAGGCTCTGGATGGGTGATCCATCAACAGCTTGTTTGGAGGGTGGGGAGTATGGCATTGTATCTGTCTGAGGTCCTCCTCTTCCTCCTCCTCCTCAGACCCCACCCTCAGCAGGCTTCATCACTAAAATATCCTGGAAGTTTCCAACCTGGAGTTGGCAACCCTATGTCCTTTCCAGGCAACCATTAGCTTACCTTTATCTACCTGTCTGTCTTCAGGTTTACATCCCCCCCCCCAGCCTCAGCCTAGGGAAAGGGTAGTCTTTCCCTGCAGTGGGAACCAAAGCAGCTGACATCATTCTCCTCTCCCCCGTATGATCCGCACAACTACCCTATGAGGTATGTTAAGGTTCAAAGTGTGTGAATGGTCCATAATCCCCCAGGCAGCTTTTTATAACATTAATGTAGGACCTGCACACCATACTCTGAAGCGCTTTCGGGTACATATCTGTGGTAGTAATGGGGTGACTGCTGGCACCTTTTCCTATCATTTTTATCCTTGTGGTATTCTGCTTGTGGTGTGATCTATCTTTTTTGTGGTGTGATATGGTTGTGTTATTGGGTTTGTTTGTTTTGAAGGGGAAGTGATGTGTTGTAGGTGAGGACATATTTTACCGCAGAATACACCAGGTCATATATGCAAATAGGGGGGAGTATGAGGTGTGGAATGGAGTGAAGTCCAATCAGCTTCCATATGCAAATGACCTTGAAATGCTGGCCCAATCAGAGAAGAGTGGCCTAGGCTGCAGTGGGTGGGAGAAAACTCAGACAACTCAGCCAGTGGATAGAGACACCTTGTAACTGACATATCATAGAGCCAACTGATTTTGGCGGGCATAGAACTTTGCCACCCCAAATGGCTTTAATATATAAGGACAGGATGTCTCCGCTACCTGGCATTACATTTTATGACACACATGGCCCAGCCCAACAAGGTCTCATTTATGTCAGATCCGGCCCTCATAACAAATGAGTTTGACACCCCTGGCCTAATTAATATTAACTGGCACACCCCACATAGATAAGTAGGTTATTAGCATGAACATGCAATGTATGTAGAAATATGTAATAGGCGTAATGGGAAATAGATTGTAACTCTACCATTCTCCGCCCAGGGGAGGGAGAGATGGGTGGTCGGGACTGGCTAGGTTAGGATAAAAACAATGAAGCTTGGATGATTGCTCATTGTGCAACTGGCTTCTCTGCTTTATTTGAATAAACGCTTTTATAAATTCTTTCACTGTTGTCCTTCATTGGAGTAATTCAGGTAATAGGGGTCTGATGTGCTCCAGACCCTGGGAGTGATCCCAACAAAACCCATGTGGTTACAGAGGCAGGGACCATGATTTTTAATGGGGTATGTATATAAGGTCTAAAGTAGCTGTTCACAAAGATAATGTTACCGAATTTGCACAGATCCTACTCCTCCCTCTAAAGACCCTCCCAAGTTTCAAGCAAATTGGAGCAAGAGGGTCAGTTTTACAGACCCTAGCAGTAGATGCCTGTTTGTACAGTCTCAGTTCTCTCCTCTGATTCCTAAAATGGCAGCCAAGCAGCAGCCAAGCAGGAGAATGTTGGCTGGACATGGCATTAAATTTTCTAACTTTGGTGTTCTCAAAATCTTGGAAGCACTTTAACTGGTGCATAAATGCATTATCAAACAGGTGAAGCATTTTAAATACCTGGGCGTTCTCTTCCAGTATAACAACAGCTGGACAGGCCAGAGGAAACAAGCAATAAATCTGGCCAAATGCAGCCTATCCACAATTGTTAGGGTTTTTTACATGAAGGGCAACCAATTCATCCCCGCTGCTGTACGAGTCTTCAATGCCAAGGTTGTGTCCCAAATTCTGTATGGGATCCCCATCTGGATATGCCCCTTTAATCAACTTGTTGAGCAGATCCAGGCAATGTTTTTGTGGCGTATCCTAGGAGTGCCAAATTGTGTAAGCTATGCAGCCAAGTGCCTGGAGACAGGACAACATCTTCTTGGGACCAGAGCCTGGCTATCAACTTTAAAAAATTTGGTTATGTCTCCAATTCAGAACAAAATCGAATAGCTGTGCTCATCTCCTATTGTCAGACACATTTTCATCCAACTGGACAAATTCAGTTCTGGAAAAAATACAATCAATTGACATCTCCCTTGACTCCCTGCTTCTGACAGGTGAATCTCAAATGTTTAGGTCCTTGAAGCAGAGAATGTTCGATACTGAAAAGCAAACTCTCTGTTCTGGATTCACCCCTTCCCCTCTGAAGTTTAACATAAAACTCAGAGAAATGGGTTTATAGCTGATTATTTTTTACAGCTCACCGTGCCATCACTAAGATGAGCTTTTATGCTAGCACACTTTGATGCCCTACCATCAGAGGTCCTTTAGAGTAGACTTGCTAATACCCCCTAACTTGAAAGGACCTGCCCATGTAACAGCAGGAACCCAGAATCAATTGCTCACATCTTGCTCAGCTGTGAATTTTATAATAGAATTTGGGAAGTTCTAATCAGCCCCCTCTTGCACAATAAGCATAGTCTATCTGAAGACAGACTTATATCTTTCCTTTTATCAGATCTTCGCCCTCACATTGCTTTTTCAGTAGTGTGATTTCTTTCTATCGCTATGAGGGTAAGAGAATATAAGGTCAAAGCCCCAGTCATATGCATTTTAAAATGTGATCCATGCTGTATTTTATCTATGCCAATAAAGGTTGACTGACTGACTGTAAACTTTGTAAATAATTTTTGTAAATAAATTAATTAATTTTTAAAAGTCTGCACTTTCCTACTCTTACGGAGACAGGTTTGACAATAAAAATCTTACCTTCCCACTGAAAACTCTGCATTTGCCATCCTTCTTTGGCTTGTTGGTTTCTTTTCACAAAGTAAAAGTTGCTTCCTTTGCAGACTTCTCCCCAGCAATGTTCCCTCTAAGCTGTAGAATCTTGTGAGCAAAAATTCTACTTTCTGAGCTATTGGCGTTAAAGTTGTGAGCAACTGACCTGGCTACTGCATAAATTAGTTTGCTCCAGAGCCATCCTTCCTGAGCTAAGACAAAAATGTGTGAGCCAGAGGCTAAGAAATTGTGAGCTAGCTCGCACTAACTCAGCTTAGAGGGAACAGTGCTCCCCAGATATGGGGATGTACTAAAATGAATGACAAGAATGCCTACTGGGAACAATGAGAGAAGCCTGAAGACCCATTGGATATAATGGGAGCCAGGAATTTTGGAATGCCAACTGACTTTCATGGCTTCAACTGAAATAATGTCACAGCATCCAAAAGTTGCAATGAGAATGTGGAACAAATTACATGAAACCTGCCCTGGGCCTGGAATGGCAGCCTCCACCTCCATGGTGGAATGACAATAGCTGGGAGTAAAATGGCAATCCCAGGGCTGAGAAATAATGTGCTTGGATTGGAATGACAGTCCCTGAGACTGGAATCAGTGCTCCGGGGACTGTCATTTCAGTTGCAGACTACTTATTCCAGTCACAGGGGCCATCATTCCACTTTGGGAGCTGTCATTCCAATCCCAGTTTTGGAGTTTCATTGTTATCAGTAATTTATGCATCCTCTTTCCATGCTTATCCATGCAAAGCGGGACCTCAGCCATCTCTCATCTCTGCATCAATCTCATGCTTCTCAAATTGAGAAGTACAAGTCCTTTGTGTATTGTTGCTTCATTGTACTGTTTGGAACAGATCTTAATTGAAATCTGTACTGTTCTTACATGATTATTTTTTTACAAAAAGTCTTTATCTTAAAATATGATCTTGTCCTCCCCATTTCTATCCCCTTCCTGAGGAATCTGGGAGAAGCTGCAGATCATACTTCCCCACTGGGACTCCTTTTATGTACATAGATCTTTGTGTGTGCTCCCACCAGTGACTGGATTGTCCCTGTTTCTATCTTCATTTAAACTTGCTAAATGTAAGAATAGTCAGTTGCAATTCTTATTTTGATTTAAAATATCACACTCCCAACTGTACACGTGATAGTCCAGCATGGTAGCCCTGTTCACATATTGTATTATATTAGCCCTGTTCACACATTATAGTCAGTGCATATGCATCCAGTACCTGAATAAATGGCTGTCTTCAAACACTTGTTCAACTGTATATGAACTGAATGTAACATGAGAATTACTCAATGCAAATGTAAACAAACAAACAAATCATGTGTACACAGTACACAGAGTATGTGCGTTCTCTGTAACGTGCTACTATCATAAGAACACTGTCCTGAGAATAAGCTCCATTCCAATAGGATTCTGAGTTTATTTAGGATTACACTGCTCCAGTTATAAGGTTATCTTGATATTATCAGGTCAAGATATGCCCCAAAGATTTTAATAAACTTTCCTTTTTATGTTCCGCATCACCTCTGCTGAATTATATATGACCTTATACTGTTGTATACACATGCATCCAGCTTTCCTGTTCCTTCCTTACTGACATCATCATATTTTTAAGGTCTTAGTGAGATTTCATTTCATTTCATTTCACTGAATGCCTGGAGTATTTATTGCAAACATGAAAGAGACTCTCAAATACATTTCTCAGACAGAGAAGCTGAAACAATACTTAATAGCTTAGGTGGAAAATTACAAGCTTGATTTTCCATCTTCCTTGCAGAAAGCTTGTATGTGACCTATGTAGATGAATTATTTATCATTTTAACACAGCTTTTACAATTCTGTCTCCCTTATGGGAGTCCGATTTAAAGGCTGTAAAAATCAACAGAGACTTTCTAGATTTTCTGGGGCAGTTGAGGTATTTCCAAATTATCAAGTTGGAAGGGGCCATACAGGCCATCTAGTCCAACCCTGTGCTCAATGCTGGACCAGTTTAAAGCGTCCCTGACAAGTGTTCATCCAACCACTGCTTGAAGACTGCCAGTGAAGGGGAGCTCACCACCTCTCCAAACAGTTCCCTATCCACCTAATTGTCCAAATGTCCAGTGCACAGTCCTCCACTTTACCCATCAGAACATCATGGGGAACCCTGTCAAAAGCTTTACTGAAATCCAGGTAAACAATGCTGAGGGTGTTTCCACAATCCAGTAAGCTCATTGCTCGATCAAAGAAGGAAACAAGATAGGTCTGGCAGGACCTGCTGGGGACAAACCCATTTGAACTTCCCCAGATCACTAAGTTGTCCTTCAGATGCTCACAGATGGACCCCTTTAAAATATGCTCTATTATCTTCCCTGGGACAGTGGTCAGACTGATCGGCCTGTAGTTTCCTGGGTCATCCTTCCTCCCTTTCTTGAAGATAGGGATAACATTGCCCTCCTCCAGTCTTGTTACACATCTCCTGTCCTCCAAAAAGTCTTTTTTTAAAAAAAAAAATAGAATAAATTTTATTTAATGCCTTCTCAAAGCGCAATACCACCAATATCAAGAAAAGGCTGATAGAAATATATAGTTTGTTGACAGTATGTGGAAGAAAATAAAAAAGGACTTGAAGATGATGGACAAAGGCTCTGAAAGCTCTCTAAAATTTTGGTTCCCAGGCAGCCAGCCCCACCCAAATGGCTGTGCTGGCTGGGAGACGCCTTTGCCACCCTGGAGGAGTGAGTCAGCAGTCCAGCACTCCTACATCCGGGTGCTTGGGAGGGGAGGGGCCGGAGCTTTTTTGAGCCAGCCCTTGCTTCCTTCCCTCATTCCCCACCTTCTCTCTTGGCCCACCCTCCCGCCTAAAGCAATATAGGCTTTGCTGGTTGCCCGTTTCCTGGGGGCCAGGTAGGTATTTTTCGCCCCTTCCCAGATTGGACCAGGGAAGGGGTGTTTTTGCCTACCTTGTACCGTTGCTGTGGTGTTGAACAATTGGCTCAGGTGTGGTCAGGAGTAAATAGGTTGGTCACTTTGTGGCAGGAGTTTAGTTCATACAGATTGCGGCACAGGTGACCATCAGCTTATTACCCCCATTCAGGGCTTAGGTGTCTTGCCAGTACAGCCTTTGGGCCCTGTGGCCTGGGGTGGGGAAAGCAGACTGCCTATGGGATTGCCCGGGACTACCTGCCCCTTTGAGCTTTGCGGGGCGGGGGGTTGGGATGTCCTTAGCAATTCCACTTGCCATGCTGCTGGATGCGAGCCATACCTTTGGCTAATGTCTGGGGCTGGGTGGGTCGCCCTTGTAGATGGCAAGGGAGGGGTCCTTGGCCGCAATCTGAACTCCCCATGCCGTCTTGCTGTTTATTGTTGTTATTAACATTAATAAAGTGGCCCAGTTAATACCCAAAGAAACATCGTCTGTCTCTTCTTCCGGATTGGGGGGCAAAGTTCTTTGAGCACTCCTGGGTGCATGCCATCTAGCCTGAGGGATTTGTACTCATCCAGTGCGGCCAAGGGCCTCTCTACAATCTCTCTGTCCATGTCAACCAGCAGTCCAGATGCCGTGCCTTGCCTACTACCATCTCTAGATAAGCCTGTTCTCTTTTTCAGGGAAAACACTGAGGCAAAATAGGTATTGAGTCTTTCTGTTTTCTCTCTAACCTCTGTCAGAGTTTCTCCATTTTCACCCAGGTTCTCTTATCCTTTGGAATAGACAAAGCCAAAAAAAAAAAAATTCATCAAGCAGAGAATTGAGGACATAGAACGCCAAACCAATCTTTCTAGCTTACAAAACATTATGATGAGGGCAAACATTAAAAATATTGTGGAACCAGCGAACTATTTAACATCTCTTGAAGTAAAAGAGTTTAGAAGAGCCTTCACTGTGGCTAGGTGCTCTGCCTTTCCTTCTGCTGGACTTGAATGAAAATACAAGAATATTCCTTTCACAGATAGGCCCATTAAGGGAGGCTGAGACTACAGAGCACATGTTTTTATATACCCATATTATAAGGTGGCATGTAATAAGTGTTGTAAAATAGTCAAAAGTGTTTAATACTCAGACTATTAGTGGATCTTGCTCTATTGGAAAGAAGAGATTTCTTTGCTTTTAAAAACCTTTATTTCTAAGGGTAAAAGGTACACAGGATAACTACAAATAAACATAACACTAAAAGCTACATTTTCTAAGCTGTCTATAGTCAAACCTAACACAGAGATAATGGAGAATCTGCCTTTCTTCTCGACCCCTGGAAAGGAAGTCACCTGGAACAAACAACCAATCACTTATCACAACAGAAGTTACTTTTCCAGGGCTAATTCCCCATAGGCTCAATGCCAGGTATCCCTTCCAGGTCAGTCTAAACAATAGCAATACCAGGCAAACAAGTTAACCCTATAATGACTGGATTGTCAGACCTTGTAAATACATTCATTTCCAACAATAAGATCATCACTCTGTTGATTGAAAAAATTCCAGGCCTTTCTGAAAAAGCTAGACTCAAGTTTCTCCTATCTTATAGAAATCCCAAGATCACCTACCAAGTAGCCAGTTTCTGTATGGTGATACTCAAGTTATGGAAATTTAATGGTAGTTAGGTAGTTATGGTAGTTAGACATTGGATTAAATTCTAATCTGCTTTTAATGTTTTATTGATGCATTTTAAAATTTTGGAATATTGTAAAGGTGCACTTCTTTTTTGTATGACTGGACTAAGGACTGTAACAAGAAACTGAATTGAACACCCAACAGTAAGCCTATCACCTCTTGTACCTTGAATTTGCTCTTCACATAGCTGAAGAAGCTTTTCTTGTTGTAGCAAACCTCCCTGGCCAACCTCAGCTCACCTTGAGCTTTGACCTCTCTGATGGCTGACCTACAGTGCCTAGCAACCCTCAACAACCCTCAGATACTCTTCTTTAGAGGTACGTCCTTTGCTTCATTTCTTGAACATTGCCTTAGGGGCCTTTTTTCTTTCTTAGCTCATCATGGAGTTCTGTGTTCATCCACACTGGCTTCTTGGATCCTATTATGACCTTGACCACTTCCCTCCACCAGAGGCAAGATTTTCCCTCCATTTTTCCTTCCCTTTCTGCCTGAGCAGCCCCTTCTATTTTCTTCTTTTCTGAAGATCTATGGCTGTCCAATTCTGTCACAGTATGATATTTGCTGCTGGTGACTCAGCCCAGGAACTTGAAGGAAGGGACAAGATCACCCTCTTAACTTAAACTTAACTTAAACTTTTGAAATGGCACAAAAGAGGCTTTTTAAAAGTCAGGTGAAATCAGGTGTAAAATCTTTGAGGTAAATCAATAATGGACTCTGAGGTAAATCAGTATAGGCACAGACTACAGTTCATATGTTTCAGTCAACTGAGTTTTTCACACAGTCTTAGAACTTTTAAGATTTGTTTCAGTGTTTCCTAAACACTGCAGTATACCTTCTTGAGTTTAACTGACTCTTCAGGTTTCATCAGGTAGTCTCTAAACACACCAGACCTGGAATCACTCCACTCCTTAGAGCTATCTTCCTTTTTAACTGGGTAGGAAATATTTTCTCACACTAGAAGATCTATCACTTTTTCTGGCCCGAATGGGATTCTTCACCAATCTATCCACTCCACCTCAGAGCTGTTCTCTCAAGATAAGTTCTCTCAGAGCTCTCTCAGCCCCACTTACCTCACAGGGTGTCTGTTGTGGGAAGAGGAAGGGAAGGTGATAGTAAGCCAAGTAAACCAAGATATAAATCCTCCTCCTCTTCCCCTTCTTTTGTAGTTTTGATCAGTTTTGGCATCTAATCTGCAATATCTTAACACTTTTGCCCCTGCCAAACTACCCAGCTGTCAGGCTAGGGAATCAGGCCCGGACACATGACATTCCATACCCCTCAGAAGAGAGTCGCTGATGACCAACACTTTCCTTTTCCTTCCAGTGCCATTTCTTTGTATCCCCATTCCTGCCTTACTCTAATGATTTCCAGATTGCAATCGTCTTTTGGGTTTTCTTGGGTGTCATAGTGGTTCCAATGATTGCGCTATCAGTGTAACCAGTTCACACTTTTTTTCTTTTTCATTTTTTCCCTGTCATGGTTCCATCTGTTTACCTTCCCACTGAGATTGATTTTCTGGGATTTACCCATTGTTTGGGGGGTTTTTGCACATGTGCTGAAGCATTGTAGCATTTCAGCAGCCTCAAGGGGGCTGCACAATCCCTGTTAAAGTACATTCCTCACCCATCACACACCATTATGCTTCCAGAACAAGCCTGTCCTAGAACACATGGGCAGGGTGTGATCCCCATACACATAAGGAGTAGCCCCATTGGCTTCAGTATATCTAATCTGGTGTAAGTGAGGAGTGGGGACAGGATCTAGGGCATTCAAAGTAGTCAGAATATTACTCTTTCCTTCCCTACTTAATAAAGGCACTATGAAATTGGCTTTTATTTTGTTGTTGTTGTTCCATCGCACAGTCGAGTCCAACTTTTCGCAACCCCATGGACCACATCACGCCAGGCCCTCCTGTCTTCCGTCGTGCTCCAGAGTTTGCTTACTTTCATGTTCATTACATCGATAACACTGTCTAACCATCTCATCCTTTGCCATCCCCTCCTTCTTTTACCTTCAAGCTTTCCCAGCATCAGGGTCTTCTCCAGTGAGTGCTCCCTTCTCATTTGGTGGCCAAAGTATTTGAGCTTCAGTTTCTGGCCTTCCAGGGAACAGTGAGGGTTGATTTCTTTTAGGACTGACTGATTTGATCTCCTTCAAGGAGATATAGAAGATATACTCTTCTTATAGAAGAGTATAAATGGCAACTAAATAGGATGTGGGATGAAGTTTCAGTTTCTGCTCTACCACAAAGTGGCTAATACCTTCACAGTGACCTGATAATTCTGTGAGTGGTAAAGCATTTGTTCTAGCCAGGAAAAATAGTTGGCAGAAAAGCGGGACCATAAAATAATGTGGCAGAACAGGAAAAAGAGGGGGTAGAAGTCTCAAGAAAAGAGATGAACAATGTCTCTTGGCATCTTAGTTAATAGAGTAATCCCCTATTCCTTTGTTTTTCTTGCCTATCAGGCTATTTCTGATGTGTTTCATCATATCCCATAAACTCCAGAATATGTTTGTTAGCTATAAGGATTTTTTAAGGATTATTTGTAATATTAATTTAAGGAAGATTAATTCTTAGGAGATATGTAGTGAAGTGGACAGAAGATATAGATCGTTGCTGATTACAAGTGAGATACACATTTGCTGTCCTACCTGCCTTGTGATGCTCAGGAGAAACATTTGATATATATATCAAATCAATTTGGCAAATTGGCCATAAACTTATTCAGCTGAAAATGAAAGTGTAATATGGAAACTGTTTCCATATTACAATATGTCACTGAGAATGACCTTGAGGTAGAATCATCTGTTTATCAGGTCACAGAGCCCAAATCCACCAAGCCCAGTGTCAGGCTCGGATTGATTGATCATATGTAGCTGTTTTATTGCCATTCAAAACTCCC
>NW_015165870.1:138664-211817 GCF_001447785.1 Gekko japonicus | reverse complement strand
CCCCCCCCCCCCCCCCCGTGTATTCTAGTAGGTCTATCTTTACCCTCGCCTGCCAGTGCATTCCTAAGTGGAGGGGAGGGAGAGTGTGAATGAGAATGTATCCATAGGAGTAGATGCTTGCAGTTGTAACTCTTCTATGGAGCCCCAACAAGACATTGTTTCACACAGGAAGATGTTCTTGGAGAAACATCTTTGATTAGCTAGAGGAGGTCCCTTATTCCTATGGTCCGGGTGTATTGCTGATGTGTATGAATGGAATGTGTGAGTGTAACTATATGCACCTTTCCCGCCTTTGCACCCTTCTAATAAAACTTTCAACCAAGAAAGTGTGTGTGAAGAGTGATTTGACCGGGGCTCTGACACCTAGTCAAACTCCCCAAATACCACACTGGGGACATAGAGGGCAAGTTACCAGGCTTTGAGCATAACAGTGACAATTCAGGTGTAAACTCCAAGGTGGTATATTCACTGTCCACTACCATTTGCTCTCCTAGGGCCCCGGTCACACAGAGCATTAGGCACGCTAGAGAGACAGAAGATAGGCAGATTTTCCGGGTGTGATCTCACCGCCAAGTCTGGGAAGCGTGGCGCTCCCGTGGCGCACCCAAGGCTTCCCGCAGAAGATGCGGGGCAAAAAACTAGTACCTCTGGTACTAGTTTCTGGAAACCGTGGGGCAAGGGCGGGCGTCTGATCGCATTTCTGGTGGTAGTTCTGGCGCCCGCCCATGTCCCCTCGCAAAAAGGGGTTTTTTTCCCCAAGTCTCCATGGATGCACACAAGCACCCAACGAAGCATGCACACGTTTAAGTTTTAAGTTTAACCCCGTTTGCCGTGTCGCTCCGCTTCTTTGCCGTGTGTGTGATCTGCACCTCCCCCCTAACCACGGGAGCTCGACAGGACCTCAACCCGAAGCCTGATCACGCAGTCGCATGTTAGTTTGCTCCGGGGCAAACAGCCACGCCTCCCCCCCGCATTTTCCTGCCCGTGTGGCCGAGGCCTAGGTTTGTCAACTGGGAAAGGCAGAAGAAATAATTTGAGGCCATGTAATGGTGATACCATGTATGGTTCCAAAGCAAAGGGCTTTCCTCCTAAATCTCCTGCAATTTTGTACTAGAAATATTCACATTTGAAAAACATGAAAGAACCCAATTTCCCAAAATGAGGACACAAATGAGAGGAATCTAGACCTCACTGTGACTATTCCAAAAATATGTGACACAGTTCCATGGAAATAAATACCCATGGAATGTCTGTGGATTGTATTGTATCCGAAAAACCGACATAATGGTCAACAATTAACTGGTAGTAACTCCAGTCCTTCATTACACTTCCCCCCCACAGAAAAGATCTAAAGATTTTTTTTGCCTTTATCCTTTCAAAAATTCCATAGCTGTCATGTTCTCTGATAATTAGTCACTCCTATAATATAACATCTGGTGATAGTTGAATTTTCTGTTGGTTAAATGAGCTGAATCTAATGCTGAGATAGAAAAGTGCCTCAATAAATAAAGAAGTACAACCACCTTGCAAGCACTATTAACTGCTCAGTGCTGCTGAACTTTCGAAGCAGACTTGGGCAGCCTCTGTGTGGGCTTGGCTACTGGCTGCCTGAAGAATAACAAATGCTGCAGAGCACCGGAGGCAACAAAGTTAAAGAAAATCAAGCTGACACTGTATCTCTGGAGAGTTTGTTTTTGATCTTCATAAATGCAGATTGCAAACGGTAGCAAAGTTGGGGGAGGCTGCTTCTTCAGACATGATTCATTTTTTCCCTAAAAGTTAACATGAAATTCCACAGTGCCCATGAGTCAAAAGATGATGGCTTTATTTAGTCCATTTCTGAGAATGTATATGTTACTAGGTTCCAAAGATGTGATTTTTAAGTAGAAAACAACTCTGGTAGTGGAAAGTACCATGAAGTTGCAACTGATTTCTGATGACCCTGTAGGGTTTTCAAGGCAAGAGACCTATGGAGGTGACTTGCCATTGCTCTGCATAGTGATCCTGGACTTTCCTTGTGGTCTCCCATCCAAATACTAACCAGGGCTGGCCCTGCTTATCTTCTGAGATCTGATGAGATCAGCCTAGCCTAGATCACCCAGGTCAGGAAGAAAACAATCCTAGCATTATCTTCAGTGGTAAGTGACAGGTTGCAGCTAAGCTTCTTCAGGAGCAATCATTCCAGTACGTTTCAGTATGTTTTAGTTTATTCCAGGGCTATTTTTGGGCAGGAACGCACAGGAACGGAGTTCCGGCTGGCTCCCAAGATGGCCACACCCAGCAGGAACTCATTAGCTTAATGGGCCACACCCAACAGCAGAAACTCATTAGGATTGGCTACATTAGGTGTGTGTGGCCTAACATGCAAAGAAGTTCCTGCTACAAAAAAAGCTCTGGGTTTTGACAACAAACAAGATAAACAGAATAAGAATCACAAGGTGGGTGTGGCTGGATGAACACATTTCTGGTAACATGGGGTGTGGCCTAATATGCTAATGAGCGGTGCTGTCAGGTGTGGCCTAATATGCTAATGTCTTTCTGCTGTTGGGTGTGGCCTATTATGCTAATGATTTCCTGCTGGGCTTTTTCTACAAAAAATGCCCTGGTTTATTCCAAATAGGATAGTACCTCTGAAACTACTTCCAGGCAAAAGTGAAAGTTGTGGGATTCATTTCAGTGGGTGGCTATCAATCCAGCTTCAGCCCATTTCCCAGGCTCACTTGTGGCTCCCAAAAGTGGCAGAGGCTCAAGCTACTAATGACTGGCTGAATACGATCTTTAAAATGAGAAGGAAGACCATGCCACCAATATAACACGTACTATGGCTGATTACATGGTTCCTTCACCTTGTATGGAGAACTCTTACATGTGTAATGTCCTTATTTTGTTACATTTGTTACAAGGGCATTTTCCACAACATTCAGAAAAATCCCAAGTTTTTTATTCAAAACATTTTAATGCCACCTTTCCACCCAATCAGGGCCCCTAAGGCAACAAACATATTGACACATTTGAATAATTAAAAACAATGTTTAAAATTAGAAAACAATTGAATAAAAACATATAAACAAACAACACCAGAATCAGGTAGGAGGGCCAAACTAAACAAAGAAAGTTCTGTGTGTCATGCAACACCTATCCCTTGGAGGCCATATTCAGAATCCTTTATTTTAAAAAGGTAATATGAAAACAAGTTTCAAAACTGTCCATCTCTTTATTAAACCGCAGCTTGTCTGCTGAGTGCTTTTAGCTGCTTATGAATAAATACAGTTTTTCAAATAGAGATATTTCACTGTATTATGATTCATTAGGGAGAAGGTATAAAGAACAATAAGAGAAAAATGCATGTAGTTTGGAAGCAATGAGATGATGGATTTTATTTTTATTATATTGTTTGATATTATTATTTTTATAATTCATCATGAACATTTCTAAAATGTTTACAGATTAAAATAGTAGTTATAAAATGTTGATGAGTGTCAGAAAAATACCACTGTAAACATTCACCTCACTTACCACTTGAATAAAGTCCAAAAACATTTGTTTTTAGTATTCTCAACCATGCTCATAAAACCACTATTATTATCAATTAAGTTAAGTGATGGCTTTATTTTCTGGGCAGAAGGATGTTATAAGCAAATTTGGCTCATTACAGTGCCTATTTCCTTATGCAAATGTCCCTTGAAATGTGATGATGGCCACCGTGATCTGAAGTTGTGCAGCCATGTGGACAGAAAGTTTTAATGCTACTCCTCAATTAGGACACAGTCCATCAGTATCTAATGCCTCTGCATAGTGCTTAACACTACCAGTTCTATTACTTTTTATTGCTTATCAACTCCAAACAGTTGGGAAAAGTGGGTTTGATTTTTGTTTAAATGTTATTGTTTAAAGGGCAATTACAAAAGCAAAAGCAGAAATGCACCATGGCTGACCTTGTTTACATATAAATGCCTTTAAAATGTGCACATATACCAGTTTATTGATTAAATAAATTGCTCATAAATTAAATTGCTCACAAATGTCCCTGTCAATTTGGGTACATTCTCCCTTTCACATGGCCCATTAAGCGTTAGCTCCCTGAAGGTTTACTGTTTTAAAATGTCGGTTTTATTGGATACAATTTCCTCATGAGTGATTGTTATGCTGCAGGAAGCTTCATGTATATAAACTAGATTTCTTATCCACTGCAAAAAGCCTTGAGCAAGATAATTACCACTTACATGATAATTACAAATGGAGAAAATAGATTAATTAATACAAGCACAGCGACTTTCAGTGGACTTACTTCTGTCTATATGATCCATGATCCTTCACCTGGGATTAGTTAAACCATCGTTTTGGGGGCCAAGGTATCTAGCAGAAAATTAAGTTCATGGTTGTTTGGGTTTTGATTTTGCTTGATGTCTTTGGGGTTTTTTTAATTGTCATGGGTCATGCCTTGTAGTCATCTAAATATTTAGTAGGAGAGATTGTCGCTATCTGGGCTGCCCTCATACCTAATGGCCACCCACAGCCCTGCATCATACTGTCTATAGAGCAGTCATTATAAAAGCAGCTCTGCACTATCCAAGGAGCCACTTCCCATAGGACAGTAACTACCTAATCTTGCATACTAGGCAGTTTAGACTAGGTATCTCTCAGAAAGGGAGATAGTCAGTGTTCAGTCTGATATTCAGGCAATAGAAACACCCCCATCCCACAAGTACAACAACAACAACAAAGTAAATTTTAAAAAGCTACCTTACTTGGTTATGATGCTGATAGTAGTCTGAAAGAACTGTGTGAGCCCTACTTTGGGAGTTAAGGGGGTTGCACTGGGCACGTGTGAACAGCAACCTCTGTAGGAGAGCTTTAGTTTTGCCCTCTTTCTTACACTATAGGTTTTGAGGGGCAGGGATTAAGTTTGCATGCACTCCCAATCCAAATGATGATACGTGATCAACCATTCCATTGCTTTTAATGGTGTGCTTCACAAGAGCTATGAAAGGCTATTGTGTTACTGTCCCTAGTAACAGACTAAACAGTGAAAACAACTTGCTTCTTGTTCACAAAGGAGAATCCCCCTAAATATTGGACTCTGTGGGACTTACTTTCAATAACTATGTTTAGCATTGGTCAGGCAGAAATGAGAAATTGTAGATATAAATATTATACACTTCTAGTTCTGTGTCCTAGTGAGACATGTATCAGAGAAGCCCTTGAATCCCACAGCTCTTTGCACAATGATGCCTATTAAAGTAAACAGGCATCTTGATGGTATGACGTACTTTCTCACAGATGCTAATTGCTAAGCTTGTGCATCTATATTAAGTAACACCTGCTGAGATGCAAAGTGGGAATCTAATGGAACATAAACCTCATTTCATAATAACATGGTCACAACTCGGGGGTTTCTGTTCTTTGAATACCTTTTCAATGGATTGGTGAGTATAGCAACTCTCCTTCCCGTCATTTTTTTTTTTCTCAAGAAGGATCCTGTCTTGTGGAAATGAGATCCAAAGGACATCATGCAGAAAAATCTACTTTTGAAATGCAATGGGTTGCTATTGATTTTTCTTTTTCAGAACTAGGTTTGCATGCTTTAAACGATTTATGGGTCATTAGTTCAGGTTAGATAAAAGTTTTACTTTGTTATTTTGAGCTGGAGAATTCAATAAAAGAAAGGAAAGCATTGTGCTAGTCAACTCAGATCCTAGAGGGAGAAAAGGGGGCTCCAGCATATGAGTTCAAAATGGTAGTTAGGTGTGAAAAGCGTATTTTAAAGAAACCCACCAAGTCTGATTCACAAAGTGTTGTGTGTCAGCACAGGAACTTTAATTTTGTGTGGGTTTGAAAATTCAACAGAACAGTAATCCAGTCCACAACATTTGCTTGCTTGCTATGCCATTTCAATGACACAGTTGCAAATTATTCTGCACTTTTTTGGAGACTGGTAAATGTAAGGAAAAGGTCAGTATACATTCCAATCCCAAAGAAGGGCAATGCCAAGGAATGTTCAAACTATCGCACCATTGCACTCATATCACACGCTAGCAAGGTCATGCTCAAGATCCTACAAGCTAGGCTTCAACAGTACGTGGATAGAGAACTGCCAGAAGTACAAGCTGGGTTTCAAAGAGGTAGAGGAACTAGAGATCAAATTGCCAACATTCGCTGGATTATGGAGAAAGCAAGAGAGTACCAGAAAAACATCTACTTCTGCTTCATTGACTATGCTAAAGCTTTTGACTGTGTGGATCACAATAAACTATGACAGGTCCTTAAAGAGATGGGAGTACCAGACCACCACACATGTCTCTTGAGAAATCTGTATAAGGGCCAAGAAGTGACAGTTAGAACCGGATATGGAACAACTGATTGGTTTAGCATAGGAAAAGGAGTACGACAAGGATGTATATTGTCGCCTTGCTTATTTAATATCTATGCAGAGTACATCATGCAAAATGCTGGCCTAGATGAATCACAAGTGGGAATTAAGATTGCTGGGGAAAAGATCAACAACCTCAGATATGCAGACAATACCACTCTAATGGCTGAAAGTGAAGAGGACCTAAAGAGCCTCTTGCTCAGGGTAAAAGAGGAGAGCGCAAAAGTGGGCTTGAAGCTCAACATCAAAAAAACTAAGATCATGGCATCCGGCCCCATCACTCCTTGGCAAATAGAAGGGGAAGCTGTGGAAGTAGTGACAGACTTCACGTTCCTGGGATCCCAAATCACCGCAGACTGTGACTGCAGCCATGAAATTAAAAGACGCCTGCTCCTTGGGAGGAAAGCGATGGCGAACCTCAACAGCATGATAAAAAGTAGAGACATCACCCTGCCAACAAAAATACGCATGGTCCAAGCAATGGTATTCCCAGTAGTCATGTATGGCTGTGAGAGTTGGACTATAAGGAAGGCCGAGTGCCGAAGAATAGATTCTTTTGAACTATGGTGCTGGAGGAGACTCTTGAGAGTCCCTTGGACTGCAAGAAGATCAAATCAGTCAATCCTAAAAGAAATCAACCCTGACTGTTCCCTGGAAGGCCAGATAATGAAACTGAAGCTCAAATACTTTGGCCACCAAATGAGAAGGGAGCACTCACTGGAGAAGACCCTGATGCTGGGAAAGATTGAAGGGCAAAGAAGACGGGGACAGCAAAGGGTGAGATGGTTAGACAGTGTCATAGATGCAATGAACATGAAATTAAGCACACTTCAGAGGATGGCGGAAGACCGGAAGGCCTAGCGGGATCTGGTCCATGGGGTCGCGAAGAGTCGGACTCGGCTGTGCGACTGAACAACAACAACAAATGTAAGGAATGCTAGAATAACTTCCCCCCCTAGATTTACATATTACCCCTGATAGATGGATCTCTTACCTTCAGAGACTCTATGATGATCATATTCCAATCTCCCTTCCTGAAATGCTGGGGAACTTTCCCCCATGGCCTCCAGTTAGCCCTCAAGAAATTAAAGCATATATAGCTCGGCTAAAAAATGGAAAGGCACCGGGATTGGATGGTATTCCCCCTGAAGCCTTAAAAGAACACTCAGACTGGTGGGCACAATTTCTTGCACCTCTATTCACATACATTGACCAATCGGGTCATGACCCTAAGCAAATTGTACCCAGTGTCCCTATGTCCAGGTATATGACTGAATTACTGTGAGCCTCTGTGCATCAACAAGTCTTTGCATGTAGGCTCCTCCATGCAGTTGGGAACTCCAATGTTCCCATTTGTGTAAAGGTAAAGGTAAAGGTTCCCTTGCTCGAAAGCCAGTCGAATCTGACTCTAGAGTTGCGGTGCTCATCTCCGTTTCAAAGCCGAAGAGCCAGCGCTGTCCAAAGACATTTCCGTGGTCATGTGGCTAGCATGACTAAACACCAAGGTGCACGGAATGCTGTTACCTTCCCACTGAAGTGGTACCTATTTATCTACTTGCAATTTTTTGCTTTCGAACTGCTAGGTTGGCAGGAGCTGGAACTAGAGATGGGAGCTCATTCCGTCATGCGGCACACTCGGGTCTCGAACTGCTGAACTACCGACCTTCCACAGCCTGCAGTTCAGCGTCTTAACCACTTGAGCTACCACAGCTTCACATCTACAGATGTCTGGCTATACAATTAATACAACTGGGAGCTGGACCACTGGGTATGATCCCATTGGATTTGCTAGGCCACCCTTCCCTACAAGTAGGGCTCAGGGTGGCTTACAACAAGATATCATACAATTAATACTGTAAGTTAAAACCAGCATCAAACCTCCCTAAAAACAAGTGAAAGAATGAATGACCCTTTGTGTTCCTTGTCTCCCTCAATGCAGAGGCAGGTGGAGGTATTGGTGCCAGTTCTTGCAGCCTGTTTCAACTAGCCAATTGTGCTGAATGGCCTGAAATTCCCTCTGTATGTGAATTTCTGAGAGACTGAATGCCTTGGGTTATTGCTATTCAGCTATTCAGGTATTTGTGAATTTCCTATATTGTGCAGGAGGTTGGACTAGATGACCTTGGAGGTCCCTTCCAGCTCTATGATTCTATGATTCAGCAAGGAGTAAAAATAGGAGGTACAGGAACAGAAACAATAAAAGGTAGGAAAAACTGAAAGGGAAAGGTTAACAGACAGTGGGGTTTAAAAGAAACACTATTACAATTGCAAAAAATGATGTTTCCCCCCCTGCAGGTTCTATAATAATGGGAAGACCCTACATGAGATGGTTTGACTCAGTTAAGGAAGCCATGGTGCTCAGTTTGCAAGACCCGAGCAAGGGTGTTAAGGGATGTACTGGGAGGGAATTAATTCAAAGGGTTGCCATAACTCAGAAGCGACTTGATGACACTTAACACAGAGAGACAATATAATGTAGCATTTCAGAGTTGATAAATGTGCATTAATAAAAATAGCGCCTCTTCTGTCTTCTCCTCTCCTCTCTTCTCTATGCTCTACTGTTGTAAAACACTCATGGGAAAAGCAGGATTGGCCTTCCTGGAATGTCAGCCTGTGCCCTGCATGTGCTATCCATTCCAAAGGAAGCTGGGACATCCTTGTGGCTTATTTCCTGCTGGAAATCCACTTTGTAATCCACCCTGGGCCCCAGTATGGGAGAAAAGCAGGTTAAAATATTCTAAATAAAGTTCTAACCAGGGTTACTTGAGTGATAAACAAAATCCTGACAAAATGGAGGTGCTATTAAAACTAAGGGTGTCTTAAAACTAAGAAAGTGTTTTCTTGGTCATGGCACCAAAACTTTGGAATTCCCTCCCCAGGGAATTGTCAGTCTCGGGTCCTGGTCACATGGAGAATTTGCCGTGCGAGAGGCACGAGTGCTGGGCAGATTAAAAGGGCATGATCATACAGCAATATCTGGCAAGCATCGCGCCCCCGTCTCCAACCCGTAGTGTCCGGCCAAAGATGCGGAGTTAAAAAGTAGCTAGGAAAGTGTAGTATTTTCTGGAAAATGCGGGGTGCAGGCAGGCATCTGATTGTGGAAGCGCTGGTATCATGTCGCATCCGGCGCCTGTCCGCATCCCACTGGATATTTTCTTGTAAGCCTCTGTGGTATGCGCACCAACATGGTACTGCTTCGTTGCCACGCTTCGCCATCACCGTGTGATCGGTGGCTGATAGCCTGAGCACAGAGCTTCGGAGGAACGTCGTATCATGATACCGCACTTCATTTTGTTCCGGAGCAAAAAGCCTCGCTTCCCCCCCAGATTATCTCGCTCGTGTGACTGGGGCCTCACTCTATCAGTGTCCTCCACCAGCTGGTAAAGACTTTTTGTTTTGTTTGGCATACCCACAATAACCATTATTAGTCCTCATCCCTTATGCTGGCATTGTTGGTTTGTGTTTTTACTGAATTACTTTATACTTTTAAATGTGGTTTTTCATTGTTCAAATATTTTTACACATGCTGCCTTGGGGACCCTGATCAGGTGGAAAGGCAGCATTAAAATGTTTAAAATAAAATACAAGTAAATAAATATTACTCTTATTTCTCCATCTCTCTCTCTCCCAAGAATATGCTTCTCGTAGGAGAAGTGCCTTGAGAAACTGGGAGATGGGAAATGGAGGAATAAAGTATTATGTTTACAGGTATAGACAATAATTAATCCGAATTAAGCAATTAGGCTTGCCTATGTCCAGTAAAAGATAAATATAGGTGGTGAATTAGCTATTAGCTTATTAGCTCAGTTTGGAAACACCACTATTCTAACAGCTCTTTCTCATGGGTCAGGTAAAAGGGGTAGTCGTTAGGCCATCAATTAGTGCAGTGTTTTTGTCAGCATTTTGGTACACTGAACTCTACATGTTGAAAGAGATTCTGAGCTTCAAATGAGGCCTTAATTACTGTTGGAGGTAGATTACAATTCATTCTTTGGCAACAAGACTGCACACATGCTTTATGAGAAATGTTAACTGGAACAAAATTTTTAAAAAAATGGTTAAATACCCTTTAATATGTATAATAATGCTGCAAAAGTTCAGCATTATTACATATATTAAATGAGATCTAGCCAAAATTTCAAACATAACGTACATTATTTTATGCTGGTTTTGTTGAAATAGGTTCATTGTGAGAGCTCCATTTCTAAATCGATGGATGGAGGAAAGACCAGTTCTGTTTGAAAGGAAGAAGACATAGCTAATCTCTTTTCAAACCTGCATTTTATTACAGAATATGAGAGACAGTGGTATTTATATAGAGTAGGTTTCTGCCCAGTATTAGAATGAGACTCTTAAGGGTATACTGTTGTCTTTTCTTGAAACTGTTTATATGCTGTTTGATTTGTCTCACATTATAGCCCTAGACATTTAACCCTTTTGAAAGAATCACATACACTGCATTGACTTATATGTTTTAATATTTTGTATGATATGCTACTAAGTAGAGTCTGTATTTTTTAGTTGCCGCTGAAGAAAGGTCTCTTGACTTGAAACGTGGATGGATATCTATGAATGGATATCTAGTCCCCTTTGGATTTTCTACTTCATTTTGTTTCCTGTAGTGGTGCCTTTCTGTAACTGCTCAGTTCCTCCTTTTTATCCTTCTCCTGGCATAATGACCAGGTGCTTTACTAAGTAACCAGGCTACAGGATTAATAGATCAGAGTCTTTCAACAAGGGCAGAAATTCATCATGGATAATGCTAGAACTTCACAGCCATGTACAGCAAATACTTCCCCAGAAGGGCAGTAAAGCACAGGAGAAAGATGTTAATGATCTTGTTGCTCTACAAACATCCTCAGTTATAAATATATAAAATATGAATGTCACTATATTAACAAGTCCCCCGTGTGCCACAAAGCATCTGAAGCAACTTATTCAGCAAAGTTTACTGCGATAAAGGTTGGTTAAATTAATGGGTTGCTAGAAACCATGGCCAGTAATTCCTCACATTGTATGCTTACTTTAAAAAGAAATGAAGGCAGCAGGGTTATGCTCTAAGATACTGTAGTAATTTTTTACATATATTGTTGGCCGTCTATTGACAAGATGGCTGTAACAGTGGTCAAGCCATGACTGTCAGCAGTTTCCATTCAGGATGAGGGTGATGATTACACTATGGAATGAAAGGAACAGACTTCTCCATGAGGTTCTCTCTTCATTCTACTATTTATAAGAATTGTGGGATTTGTGCAAGAAGGAACCTGTAGAAACAGTGAATTAAAATACATGGTGATGTCATGATATAAACTATGTTTAGGAGCCAGGCTAGAATGTTAGGTAAAGGTTTCCCTTGCTCGAAAGCCAGTCAAATTTGACTCTAGGGATGCGGTGCTCATCTCCACTTCCAAGCCGAAAAGCCAGCGCTGTCCGGAGACATTTCTGTGGTCATGTGACCGGCATGACTAGATGCCGAGGCACACAGAATGCTGTTACCTTCCCATCGAAGTGGTGCCTATTTATCTACTTGCAATTTCTTGCTTTCAAACTGGGACCAGAGATGGGAGCTCACTCCATTATGCGGCATTCGGGTCTCGAACTGCTGAACTACTGACCTTCCAGTCTGCAGTTCAGCGTCTTAACCACTTGAGCTACCGCAGCCCCTAGAATGTTAGAACAGAGTAACTTGACATGGGTAGATATTTGAAGAGTGTGGAAGAATGGAATGGTATGCTTTGGAAGGACAACAGCTGTGTATTGGGAAGCCAGATAGCTGATTCTAACACAAAAGGGTCAAGCTCTCCCCTCTTGTATTGTGATCTAGGCAATCTGTTCCCATCTGGCGCTGATTCAGGATGCGCTTTTCTGGGATGTGAGTCAACACACAGCCAACTGAATAGAGCTTAAATCATCTTTATTGATCTCCACATGCATTAAGTAGATCATTTACTCACAATCAAGCTGATAGCTGGGTGGAAAAGTTACATCTTGTGATCTCGGTCAGTTCTGTAGCCATGGTGAGAAAGAGATGAGTTTCTCCTTCTCCTTCATGGTAAGGATAGACAAAGAAGCAGGAAAAGAGCAATAAAATTTCTATCTTTGTGCATCTGAGCTCAGGAAATTACTCTTAATGAGCCAGAGGGAAGCTGCTGGGACCCCTAACTGAGAGCTACAATTCCCTGGTGCAACTACTTTTAAAGATACACAGCAGTTTTACTAAACTACTACTGCCTACAGTTAACGCTGACTAAGGCAGCACACTCCCTGCCTGGAATCCTACGGGTTCCACTACCCAGATACATTGCAAATGAAGCCTGATAACTACAACTACGCATAATTGGCATGCTACACTGCTAACTATGCTCTAGATAGAAAATTAAGGCATGCAAAACTTGAGTCTTCAGTCTTCAAGTTCTTCTTTGATGCAGAGCAGGACCACATCAGTGACTGGCCTGGTGAAAGTCTTGGTCAGCCAGGGGTGGTCCTGTGGGCCATCACGTGTGATGACACAAACTTCAATCTTGTGGACCAGTCCATCCTCGCCAGGCAAGGCCCGATCTATGAGTCCTATGGGCCACAAGTTGCAGGGTGCATCTTTCTCCCTCAGCAGCACAACATCTTCCTTCTCAAGTTTTCCTTCAGATCTCCCTCTAGATATGAATAAGATACTATCTTAGAACAAAGGGACCATCTTGAGTTATGTAGTGATGCCAAAAGGAAATGTGCACCCTCTTTCTGGGGACTGAGCAGCCCATCTTTTCCAGTGCTTCCAGATAATTTGAAATGCCAGCCTTTTAAAGAATTTTCTTCTTTGCCAGACATAATGCCTTACCTCTTCTCAACTAGACTGATTGAACAGAGAGTCTGCCCATGTGGAAATGGGAAGATGGAAAATTCAGTTGTGAGTTATATTCTTCCATAAGATCTTTTTTTTAACTTCTCTATTGATTTCACACTTTCCAGTATGTTCACATGATTACCATTTAATATATTTGCTATCGAGCCATAGAGCTGTGGGAGGCCGGAATACCACTGAATCGGGATTTCAGTATTACATCTTATAGCACACCACCTTTAATTTACTGAAGGAATGCCACTATTGCGAGCACTTTAACTGTTATTGTTTACGGTATACTGTTTTAACTTGTTTTTTTAAATGTTTTATGCTGATTTGCCACGTGCTGCTGATAAATGTGAGCCGCCCTGAGCCTGTTTGCGGGGAGGGTGGGATACAAATGCAATAAATAAATAAATAAATATCTGGCAAAGATAAGGCTGTTACCATATCTTTAGCTTGTTATTTAACTGCTGTCTTGAAGATCTGTCCTAAGGCAGAGGTGTCAAACTCATCTGTTACAAGGGCTGGATCTGACATAAATATCACTTCGTTGGGCCGGGCCATGTGTGCCATAAAATGTAATGTCAGGTATCACAAATATAAACGTTATAAAGGACGCAGGCAAACCCAATTAACCGTATTATTTTTACTCAAAATACAAATATGCTTAAAACATTACCACTGTGACAAAATTTCCTTTATTTAACAGTCTTTAATAACTGACACTTCTTGCTCTGAATTACTACATCAAAATCTGGAGGAATAAAAATCCAATAAATAAATAAATAGATGTCTGTGCTTTAGCTATCTATAGTATGCTGTTTAGGTATGTCTCTGTAAGCTGACAGTGTACTTTTGATTATGATAATAATAATAGTAATAATAATGATGATGATGATGCTTTCGATTTATTGATCGCTTTTCCCCACACACCTGTGGGCTCAGAGCGATTTACAGTTACTCATGACATTTGGACTAACAATACTCATGGGGGATAGGGAAGACAACTTACATTATTTTAATTACACACACATTGTAGCTGGCTGGAAGATTCATCTGCAGGCTGGATCAGTCATGTTCCAATGACATGTATTCTTGTCGGCTGGCTGATGATGTCAGGGCTTCTTGATGTCACACTGCCACACTGCCACCGCCTGACCGACTCGCTCCACTGCAGGGATGCCGAAACAGATCTTTCATCTTTTGATCTTGCCATGCCACAGAAGTCACACTCGGCAGCTAACACCTTCCCAAAGGAAGTGGTGTGCCCACCCCCTTACAGGTGGTCCCCAATTTATCTACTTGCCGAAGCTTTCAAATCGCTGGGTAGACGATGAGCTAAGACAAGGCTTGGTTGGTCACACCAGCACGGGGCTAGAACTGACAAAGCTTGGCAGTTCAGATGTTATAGTTAAGCAGGGGAATTATCCCCTGCACCACCGCTCCCTTGACATTATTGACATTTATTACAGAAAAGAGGTGTTCAAAGACATACCTTGTCCCAAACATAGTGTCAAGTCTTGAAGGAACTCACTCCCAACAATAGTCTCTTGGCAGTGATTTGTTTATTGAGAGATAAAGTTTCAAGCATAGATGAATCTGTGTCAGAAATGACTCTCTTGGCTCCAGTTCTCTAATGATACATAATTCAAACACCACCACCCCAGTGACCAGACCAATCACCCCCATACATCCAGCCCACCAAAATCTACGATGCACCATCAGCCCTCCTACAAAACCTGCAAATCTATGGATACATTATCTAGCAGTGTTTGGTACCAGTGTTTGGCACTCAAGGTCAAGGACACATACTTCCCACCAAGGGGAGGCCCCGCATGGATGCAGTTATAAGCCAGTGCGACTCTCAGCAAAGCAACTCCATACATGCACTCACACATTCCTCCCCCCATTCCCTGCTGGAGTGAAACAAGGCAGTGAGTTTACAGATACCAAAGACAGGCAGTTAAAAAACACATGGCAAATGAGGTCTGATTTTGACACATAGAATTTTAGAAGCAAAAGCCCTACATTGGGGGTCATTTGTTCCCCGAAACTGATAAAATTTGCTAATGCCAACTTCAGAAAGTGTATCCTTCAGTACAGCATCATGCTGCTCTCCCACCTACCTGAGATTTGTAGCATTCTTTCATCGGTAGTTGGGAAGCAGTGTGAATGTCCCATTTTGTCAACTGTACTGACTCACTATGTGTAATCCACCTTGAGTACACCTCCCACCTTAGAGAAACTTTTCCTGTCCATCCCCCCCCACAGCACAAGTAATTCCAGGTGTCCTCTTCCCTGTTCTCCAACTCTCAAGTCTACTGCCACTGACCACTCCTTTCCTTGCACTTCAGTCCCACTTAGAGATCTGACAATTCACAAAGACACATGGTGCTGAGGTTTGAGCATGGGGACTAATAACTGGAGACCCTGGTTCATAAGCCCCACTCTGCCATCAAAGTTGCTGGGTGACTTTGGGCCAGTCACTCTCTCAGTCTAAGATACCCTGCACAGTTGTTGTGAGAACAAAAACAGTACTTGTAAATCACTTTAGGTCCCCCTTTGGGGACAAAAGCAAGGTAGAAAATAAAAATGATGCAACAAAATCTCATTAAGTCTTTAAGGTGGCTCAAGACTCTTGTTTTATCTTAGTCTCCAACTATACCCCTGCTCTTGTATGCCACCCTCCCCAACACAAACACTCAGCACCTTCCCTCCAATGGCTGTATTTACCCTGCATGGCTTTCGAAGCAGAGTCTCCACTATGCACCCAACTGCACACTCTTCAACCCTTCCCTTCTGTGCCCTTCTCTCCAGTCCCATTTACTCCTTCCTCCAGATACACAATGGCATTCCCATTCCTACACTTCCCCTAATGCCCATTTCCACCAGCTGCTTTCTCCACCATCACCTTCACACATAATGACTTTCTCCCTCCCTTCTTCCTTCCCTCCACTCTCCTCCCAAAGGGCTACTTCTCTGGCATTGTGGCAGAGAAAAAGTGAGAGAGAGGGCAGAGGAGAAGAAGAAGGTGGCAGTGAAGTGGTGAAGGAGGTGGCTTCTTCTGCTGAAGTGAAGGGGGGGTCTCGGCGTGCATGCACACTGATGGGGAGGTAGCGACCCCTGCTTCTGACAGTAGGGGAAGGAGTGGTGGTCACTTATGTGCAGACTGGCCCAACTGAGAGACAAAGGAAGGGGGAGATGGACCCTCTAGCCAGCCGACCTGACGTGGGACTTTTTGCTGTTCTTGCCGCCTCTTCCACCACGCTCCTCTTCCTTGCTCGTGGGCTGGATAACCAGGATGGGCTGATTCTGCCCCCCAGGCCATATGTAAGGTATAATTAATTCTCACCTAAATGCTTATTTGCATGCCAGTGTTATTTTTGCACTGGAACAGGTATATTGTCTACTCAGAATAAATTTATGTTTCTGAACTATTGGCAACCATTTCCCATGGTGTACAGTTTGTAGACAGCTACTGTATCCTCTAGTGGTCTTTATAAATTAGCTTATTTGTAGAAAACACTACAACATGCTGAGTCTTCACTACTTTTGATGATGTTCTAACAGAGCCTTTGAATAAATGCATTTTTTCCTGGGAGGTTTGAGATGAGCCAAACCTCCCCTGTGTGTTTTAAAAGGTTCCCTCCCCTCTCTGGGCAGAGAACAGGCAGGAGAGGAGGAAGTCCGTTGAATGGCCTTCCACACATACCTCAGCCCACCTTTATAGAAATGCTAATAGGTCTAACTAGAGACGGTGGGATGGTCAAGCTCTTCCCCTTCTTCCTCTCTTAGCGGGGAACCAAGATTTGAAGGTGTTAAATCCTAGAGAAACTTGAAGAAGGAAAATTCTGGGGGCTTCAGAAAAAGTTCCTTTCTCTGACCCACCTGACCTGGTCCGTGGGTGGAGAAACAGATATGATAAAAACTCCTTGCAGCAAGGAGGTCTCTTTTCGTTGGGTGCTGAGTCCATGAGAGCATGCAGACCTTTCCACTGGGAAGGTGGCTATGGACCATGGGCTTGCCTAAAGAGCTGGAACAAGCTTTAAAGTAATAGAAACCTCTGTAGAGATCTGTAACTTCCTAAGCTAAAGGAGCCTGTCCTATGTTAACATCTGATGGGGCATGTGTAGATAGAGGGACAGAGGATTTGCGTTTTACCCATTTATTTTGGAATCCCTTGCTCAGTTTGGTGCTGTGCTAAAAGTATGCTTATGAATATTTTCTTTATAATAAATTATAACTTTTGATGCTGGCAGTGAGTCTCTGTACCACATAGACCTCCACCATCTCAGATAAACTATTTTAAGAGGAACACTTGGGGGAGGCAGGCAGTTAGCAAGTAGCTATTCCTCCAGGGGCTCACAAGGCAATAAACTGTCCCTGTGGTGACCAGGCTCTGGGAAGCAGGAGACACAGAGGCAAGGCCTCAGAACTTGGAAGGGAAGCTAGGAGTCCTGCCCCTCCCAGTGGGCAATTCCATACATAGAAAGGAAGAGGAGGAGGAGAAGAAGATTGGATTTATACCCTGCCCTTCACTCTGAGTCTCAGAGAGGCTTACAAATGCCATTTCCTTCCCCTCCCCACAACAGACACCCTGTGAGGTAGGTGGGGCTGAGAGAGCTCTTTCAAGAACTGCTCATGAGAGAACAACTCTGAAAAAACTATGGCTTGCCCAAGGATACACCAAAATTCAGGTGGTGGTGGTGGTGGTGGTGGTGGGCTGAGATTGAAAGAAAAGCCTCTCCAGTTGTTGAGAAAAACCTATGAGGGCAGGGCGGGATAGAGCCTGCTGGCCAAATCAAGCACGTTCCGCTACAGAGCCTGTTTTGAATGTTGCCTTGGTGACACTCAGTTCTAGAGACTGGCAAAGCAGAGCTGTCACAGTGAATGATTGCATAAACTTTGCAAACCGATTAATGTGCATGGAACACTGGAAACATTGAAGTCTTTAGTTAATCATAATGCCAGAGGAACCAAATCAAGAGTAATGTTGCAGTTCAAACAGCCTTATCTGCATTAAGAGATATTGTCCCATTTGCCCTTATCAGGTTCTAGAATTCTGTCCAGTCAGCCAGCAACTGAACACTCTTCATTGCCCCTTAACTAATGAACATTCACAGATCTATTTTTAATGTTTTGTACTTTGTAACTGAAATACAAGTGTGATAGGGGGAAAATATATTCAGAATAGGTTTTTCTTTCTCATTTCCAAATTAATGAAAATCACATTTCAAATAAAATGCTAAATTATAATAATAATAGTAATAATAATAATATACTTTATTGTCATTTTACATAGTACAACGAAATTAAAGGTGCAATCATTCGGTGATCTACAGCAGCCATGGAGATGCAGAGCTTTTGGCAGGGGCTGGGGGGCTTTGGCAGGAAGGCCGAGTCCAGTTTGGCACCCCAAGGGCTGGTTCGTGCTCTAGGCAAAGGCCTAGTTTGCCTAGCGGGTGAACTGGCCCTGATGATACCTTACAGAATATTTTCCCAAGATAATTAGCGATAAACTTGCTTTCCTACAATTTAAGAATAATCTAGCTGTTCCAACCAGGGCCTTGCAAAGCAGAAAAGGCTTTAAGAAGGAGAAAACGTTAGTTATCCAGACAACTCAGATTACCTTGAAAGTCTATCCCCTTAATGATTATATTCCCTCTTGGCATACTTTAGGTCTTGCCAAAGCTAACCTGAGCCAGTTGTTAGATACACCAATAGATGCTGCTGATTTGAAATCTGTGGTGTTTCTACCTAGTCCATTAGGAGTGAAAAGATTTTTACTCTCTTTTTTATTCCACAAAAATACCAAGAGCAATTTGGGCTAAGAAAAGGAGGTTATTTGATCATGGGGTATATATGATTTGTGTTTTTAAGCAGGAAGGAATTTCCCCCCTGTTAACATCCCGTAATGACCGCTTGCCTCATTGGACCACTTCAGTCAGATCAGGGCCTAAGAAGTCACTACGGCACATTAAGCCAAGAGAGAACAAATGGGAAGTTGACTCTTCAAAATTAAGGCTGTATCAGTCATATAAACAGCTACCCCATGCTGAACAGCAGAATACTATTCTAAGACTTGACAGAATGAAAAAGGTACTTTTAGGTATTCAGCTGAAGTAGAGATGCTGGGTGTTCCCCCAGCCCCCCCCCCCCATTACTAGTATGCTATGAATGAGGAAGCCTTTCTGAAATGAAGAGATTTATGCTGGCAAATTCCATTGGATGAATTATTGCACTTGGAAATATGAATATGATATATATGAAGCACTAAAACACTTTATACTATGAAGAAGCAACTTAATATTCAGTGTTCTACAACTTTAAGAATGAAGACAGACAAGATGTATTTGTGAATCACTTTAGTGGACACATGCCACAATTGCTGTTGTGTTATTGAAGCCTTCTGAAGATTCTGCATGTTGATCCTGCTGGACTGAGTTGTGATTTTTGGGTCTCTGTAGTAAAAATAACTCGTGATATTACCCGCACATTGGATGTGTTATTGCTCTTTTTATCTATGTAATGATCTTATTGCTCCTGTTATCTAAGGAATGTTGACATTAAGCTTAATGAAATATTTTAAAGTCTTATATTATGCAATATATTTAAATACAATCATGGGGTTTTGTTTTGCTTGCTGTTTTCACTTCTGTGATTCTCTCTTTGCTTTTGCCTGTTGTTGAGAGTTATTGCTCATTGTGAGGGACTATGTACTTATTTTGTAGAAGAGAAAGATCCTTTCCGGCATGTGTTCTATGTTAGGGGACCAGACTGGAAATAATTTTATGGATTAGGGTCAATTTCAATACTTGAAAAGGAAGGGTGTGAAATTTCATCTCCATGCAATTTCTCTTATTGAATGTTGTTATTATCCATTCAGTTGTATCTGACTCTTGGTGATTCAATGTGCCAGCTCTCTCCATGTTTTCCCATCTTGTACTGTTCCTTTGAGTTGTTCCATGTTCAGGCTGGTGTTGACTTTTATGGTGTCTAGCCACCGTGTTCTTTGGCAGCCAGGGTTCCTTTTATTGCTAACCAAGCCAAGCAGAATTGCTTTTTCTAGTAAATTCTTCTGCATGACATGTCTGAAATAAGTCAGTCACAGTTTTGTGATTTTTCCTTCCAATGGCATGTTTGGTTTTATGAGTGCAGTACCTGCTTGTATGTTACCTTTGCTGTCCAAGGAATGCACAGAAGCCTTCTCCAGCATCACAGCTCAAATGAGTCGATTTCCCTCCTGTTTTGCTTCATCATGGTCCAACTTTTACTATGGGGAACACAATAGCACAGACTAATCTGCATTTGGTTGCTAGGCTGATGTTGTTGCTCTTCCATATTCGATTCATGCTCATCACTGCTGTGTGACCCAGCATGATTCAACTTTTTTATTTCTGGACAGCATCCATTGTTTTGGTTGATCTGTGATCTAAGACAGTGAATTCTTCCACACATTTGATCTCTTCAATGTCAACTGTTATTTTGACATTTCTGTTCTTCCCGGTGGTCATGAACTTGGTCCTTTTGATGTTTAGAAAGAGGCCAAACTTCTCACTTTCTTCTTTGATTTTCTCGATCAGGTTTTCCAGGCCTTCTTTAGTTTCCAAGAAGAGGTTTGTGTCACAAGCAAATTGAAGATTGTTGATATTCCGTCCTCCAATCTTTACCCTGATTTTTTATTCTTCCAGCTCTAACTTCCTCATGATTGTTTCAGCATATATGTTGAATAGCAAAGGTGCAAGAATGCAACCTTGTTGTACTCCTTTCTCTGTCTTGAACCAATCAGTATTTCCATACATTGTTTGCACAGTGGCTTCCTGGTACATGTACAATGATTGTATCAACTTGACCAGATGTTCTGGCACCTCCAGGTCTAGTTGGGTTCTCCACAGTTTGTTATGATTGACACAGTCAAAGGCTTTCTTATAATCGATGAATCATAAGTAGAATATTGTAAGTCAAATAAGGTTCCATATGAATAAGCCACCCCCTATGTTTACTGATGATGAGGAGTTCCAGATGGGCAGCAATTCTAAATAAGTGGTCAGAGGACATTAATGCGCCTCATAATTGAATGCTCTAAGAAAGAAGTATTAAAGGTTAAGGAGGAGCAGGCCTGTAGCTACAGTGGGGCATTGTGGGGCCTGGCCCCCCGACTTCCATCCCCCACCCCCATCCTCTCTGGGCCACCTAGAGGACTACCAACTCTCTGGGCTGCCCAGAGGACTCCCCACTGCCTTCCCTTCCCCAAGCACAGCTTACCGCCCTGCATAGGCAGGCAGAGCGCGAAAACCGCAAAAGTGTATTTTAAATTTATTTTACTTATGACAGCAGTGCCCCCTGACTTATTTAAAGACCCCCTGAATTACGAAATCCTGGCTATGGGCCCGCGGAGGAGGAAAAGAATATGGAACAGTCTTTGAAGTCATCAGTGTCTGAACTTACATTCAAGAATCACATGAAGGAAATTGAATGTGAACTCAGGGAGTTTGAAAACAAGCTGAAGGAAACTAAGATTAAGAAATACAATTGTTGTTGTTGTTCAGTCGCACAGTCGAGTCCGACTCTTCGCGACCCCATGGACAATCTCCCGCCAGGCTCTGTTTGAAAACAAGCTGAAGGAAACTAAGATTAAGAAATACAATAGGACTATTCTACTGGCAGGGTGTATAATTGGTGGACATTAGTGGTAGGCTGTAAAAAAGAGTGATGTGGGCAAACACTGTGCAATCTTTCTCTGATTTGGAAATTGGGGGCAGCATCCTTTCTGCTTTTCTGGATATAAGATAATTACACCCTAAGGCCTGTCTGGCATGCTTAGTAGGTACCACCCTTGATACCAAGGTTTTAGAAATTGATTCTCAGTCATCCTTGAATGTTTCATATGTAAATAGGGTTGCCAAGTCTGGGTTGGAAATTACCTGGAGACTTTGGGGGTGGAGCCAGGAGAGGGCATGGTTTGGGGAGGAGAGAGGCCTCAACATAATACAATGCCATAGAGTCCACCCTTCAAAGCATACATTTTCTCCAGGGGAGCTAATCTCTGTTGGCTGGGGATCAGTTTTAAAAGCGGGAGATCCCCAGGCCCAACCTGGAGGCTGGCAACCCTATATGTAATGGAAATAATAAGTCTGTAAACTGTGAATTTAGAAATGCCAGAGACTGTGAATTTAAAGCAGAAGCCAGACAAAAGACCACTGGAGCACATGGTCAAATTAAAGGAGAGACACCAAGTGGCAGAGGAAATTATGGCAGAGGCTTTAGACCACAAACAAAGGGGAATGGAAATTTCCATGCTGCCAACAGAAAGGCTCATGCTTTTAGAATTAGTGATGGTGATGATGATAATAAGAAAATATTTTTAATTGACTCTGGATCTTCAAAGATTACTGGACTTACTCCTTTTGAGGCCTGGTTTAAAAAGAGTCCTGGACTAAAGCACATCAAAGGTTTTGGTTTCAAAGGGTATGCTCACATACCAAAAGAGAAAAGGGGAAAACTTGACCCCAGAGCTGAAGTTGAATTTGTACTAGGATATCCTGTTGGTGGGAAAGGATACAGGATATAAAATCCCCAAAATCACACCATTAGGTTGTGTATTCGTTGTATTTGTTGATGAGCGTGATTTGCCAAGTGTTTCCAGTGTAACTGATCAACAGACTTCTGGGACTGCTTCTGAAGAGTTGGTTGCATGGTTACCTGTGGTGACCACTGGGGAACTGGCAAGTCTACCTTCTGAAGAAACTACAAGAACAGAAGGGGAAACGAGAACCACACCAGAGGAGGCAGCAGAACCCACAACCAGTGTGAGACAATCAGAAAGGAGCACTAAAGGGAGACCACCAAAGAAATATGGATTTTGTGAAACTGTACAATCTACAAAAGAATTTTGTGAAACTGTGCAATCTACACAAGAACCTAAGAACTTGAAAGAGATACGCAACTTACCTGCGAGTGAAAAAGATAAATGGATTAAAGCAATGGAACAGGAAATACTTTCCATATATGAGAAAGAAGCATGGACACTTACTAAGCTACCTCATGGCAGAAAGCCTGTTGGAAGCTAATGGGTTTTCAAAATCAAGCATAAAGATGATGGAACTGTAGAGCTATACAAAGCACGTCTAGTAGCTAAAGGTTATTCACTAGAATATGGGACTGACTATTTTGAAACTTTTACTCCAGTTACTGACCAAGCAAAGTTCAGAACACTTCTTAGTGTTGCTGCATCAAGAGACATTATAGTAGAGCATCTCGACATAAAGACTGCATTTCTCAATGGAGAACTATCTGAAGAAATTTACATGGAACAACCTGAAGGTTTTAAAGTCAAAGGACAAGAGGATTATGTTTATAGACTCAACAAAGGACTCTGTGAGCTAAAACAAGGAGCAAAGGCCTGGTATGACAAAATTATTAGACTGTTGCGGAAGCAAGGCTTTGAGCAAGGGAAAGCTGAACCTTGTCTGTACACCAAAATGAAAAATGGACAATACCAGTATGTTCTTGTTTATGTTGATGATTTGATCGTGGCCTGTCAAAACAGAGAGGACATCAAAGAAATAGCTGATGGACTGAATAAGGATATGGAAGTCAAACAACTAGATATAGTACAACACTACCTCGGAATGCAAATTGAGAGACTTGAGGATGGAACTTTTCTTCTATGCCAGAAATGAAAGATTATGGACTTTATAGAATCTGTTGGCATGAAAAACTGCAAAGCATCATCCATACCACTGGAACCTGGATATCTAAAGGAAAAGGAAGGAAAACCACTCAAAGACATTGGAGAATACAGAGAAGCAGTTGGAAATCTTCTCTATCTGAGCAAAACCACAAGGCCAGATATCACAACAGCAGTTGGCATATTATGCAGAAAAGTGAGTTCACCTAATCATCATGATTGGAGTGCAAGAAAGAAACTGGCACGGTACCTGAAATTAACAATGGATTTTCAACTGAGAATTGGACCATCTGAAGGACCCAGACTAGTTGTATATATGGACACCAACTGGAGAGAAGAATCGGACAATTAAAAGTCAACTAGAGGGTATCTATTTTTTCTATGGAGATGGACTAATAGACGGGACTAGTAGAAAACAAACTGTTGTGGCACAGTCTACAGCAGAAGCTGAGTGTGTTTCAGCAGCAAGAGCCTGTAGTAAACTTGAATGGATTTTTCATATGTTAAAGGACTTTGAAATAAAAGAACCGTACCTATACTTATGTTTGAGGATAATCAGGCTTGTATAACTATTTATAAGGAAGAAAGCACCACTGCAAGAAGTAGATCAATTGGCATTAGTGAAAGATTTGTACCAGAAGAAGCTGATAGATATTGAACATTGTTGTACATAGGAAATGGTGGCTGACACCTTGACTAAGCCGCTAACCAAAGAGAAATTTGAAAGACTACGTGAAATGCTGAATATGATTGATGAATAATGTTTTATATGTATAATGACTTACATGTTTGACCTTGAGAAGGGGTGTTGAAAATGTATGTGTTTGCAAGGTCTCAGATTCCAGCCATTATAGGGTTAACTTGTTTACCTTTCTATGCTATTGTTTAGACTGACCTGGAAGGGGAACCTGGCAGACAGCCAATGGGGAAAAAGCCCACGAATCTGAGTGTGTTTACAAACAATGATTGGTTACTGTTTTCAGGTGACTTCCTTTCTAGGGGTCGAGTAGAAGGAGAGATTCTCCATTACCGTTTTAGAAGTGTGTGACTATGCTTGGAGAAGTAAGCAGCTAAAATGTAGCTCTTAGATGTTTGTTTATTTGTAGGTTTCCTGTACATTCAGTGGCATGGAACAAGTGAGGCAGGACTATTTTGCATGCTCCAAATAGAGCATACACAAAAAGAGCTACCTGCCTAAGCCATGAGTGAGTTATAGAAACCATTATCTGGATTTCCTGGTTCAAGCATGGGGGTGAAATAGAATGAACACTTTCTTATTTTTACCCAGACTTTGTGAAACAGAAACAGTTGGTTCATTTCTATCTTGGATTTCTAAAAAAGTCTGTATTGGCATTTGTGCATAGCGATATAAACTGAAACTTTAACAGAAAAGAAGGTTTAGAATATCACAAACTTTCCTTCTGTCTCCAGAGACTGGTAATTTATAGATGCAAGCAGCTCAACAGTGCTAAAATGGAAACTGATGAGCAAATTCAGATGAGTTAAGATTAAGAATTATACCTCTCTGCCTGATGTTTAATGCTCCTTTAGAATTACAGGTTTTTTCCAGTTAACATTGCTGCTAAATGACATTTTGCCAATTGACAAACACAATCACCCAGGACACAGACGTATCTAGTGTATTATTAAATCATCAGCTGATTAAAGTCATTATCATGTCAATCTAAATCAATGTGTTAAAAGACACGTGGTACCTTAGAGGAATTAGCAATGCTATTAAATCTGGCAAGAAGATCCATCAGCAGAACAGGTGTTAATCAGTTCTGAAGAAAGATCATTGCACGAATAAACAGATCCTGTCTTACTGACAGTACAAAATGGAGCAGTCACTGGAAACCAGAATGCAACAAATATAAATTAAAATGCTGAGGGTGAAATTACTCTCTAATAAACAGCACAGAGCATTGCATAAATGTGACTTCGAACAATCATGTCTCTGGACAATTTATCTTCCAGAGAAATAAGATGCTAGACCCCACAGTTAGGCTAAGACCCAGATGCAACCCAGATTGTGAAAATGCTAGGGCTGCTATTATAATTTTGCAACCACCTTGTTTTCATTCCTTTTCTACTTTTGCTTTGCTTTTTGTACAAGGTTCCTTGTGGTGAAATTTCCCATTAAACTAATGCAATTTTCATATTCTTGTGACATTTTTGCACATGACCCATAAATTGTGTCAAAATGCCACAAAAGAGCTTTATGTTAGGTGGCAGGAAAGTACTTTGTCATGATGAAGTCTAAGTTTTATTTATTTATTTATTACTTTGACTTTTACCCCACCCTCCCCGCCGAGGCAGGCTAAGGGCGGCTTACATAAGGAAACAACAGAAAACAATAATATACATATCAATATTAAAATACAGGATAAAATTATTAAAAACATTAACACATCACTGGTGATATAGCTATGGTAAAGTGCATTCAGAAACATACAATTCGGCGGTAGCTCTCTCCACTCTCGATGGGCTCAGACTGGCAGTAATTTTGGCATAGGAAATGGATGGTAATGTGCAGCTCCTTACCTGAATGCCTGATGGAAAAGCTCAATTTTCACGGCCCTGCAGAACTGTGAGAGGTCCCTCAGGGCCCTGATCTCATCCGGAAGCCCATTCCAATAAATTGGAGCTGCTACAGAAAACACCCTGGGCCTAGTCGATACCGGCCTGGCGGCCTTTGGCCGGGGGGGGGGGGGACAAGCAATTTTGTGACCCTGACCGTAGTGCTCTCTGGGAGTTTCATTATTGGGTGAAGGCTTCGATATTGGGACTTTCTATGGATACTATAACATGTTTGAATCTGGTTTAAAATCAAATGGTTCAGAATGTATGAATGTGTGTTCAGACGACAACACACCTGAAGCATTATGTCTGTCCACATTTGCCTTAATGAAACTGAAGTTGGTATATGGCTATGATACTGCGGTGGCTCAGGTGGTTAAGACGCTGAACTGCAGGCTGTGGAAGGTCGGTAGTTCAGCAGTTCGAGACCCGAGTGTGCTGCATGACGGAGTGAGCTCCCGTCTCTAGTTCCAGCTCCTGCCAACCTAGCAGTTCGAAAGCAAGAAATTGCAAGTAGATAAATAGGTACCACTTCAGTGGGAAGGTTTAGTCATGCCGGCCATATGACCACGGTAATGTCTTCAGACAGCACTGGCTCTTCGGCTTTGAAATGGAGATGAGCACCGCAACCCTAGAGTCGGATTCGACTCGCTTTCGAGCAAGGGAACCTTTACCTTTACTTTATGATACTGCTACTGTGCAAAGATTATGTTATATATTGTTATGACACATGGTCAATACAATAAACTGAAACTGCCATTTTAATATATGGATGCCACATTTTCCTTAATGAAATTGAAGGAGGAGGAGGAGGAGATTGGATTTATACCCCATCCTTCACTACCTGAAGGAGTCTCAGAGCAGCTGACCATCTCCTTTCCCTTCCCCTCCCCACAACAGATACCTTGTGAGGTACGTGGGGTTGAGAGACCCCCTTTGAGAACTGTTCATGACAGAACAGCTCTGAAACAACTTGTAACTTACCCAAGGTCACACCAGCAGCCGCATGTGGAAGAGTGGGGAATCAAACCGGGTCCACGCTGCTAGCCACTGCACCAAACTGGCTCTATAGACCCTACCTTACCTTTTATTTTTATAATCTGTCATTATGAAAAATTGCTATTGCTACATGAATCTCATTTTTAGGATTTTATTCATTGCTTTTCTTTCCATATCTTTAAGCCTGCGTTATTCCAATTATCTCGAACTTGACGAGCCATTAGCAAAAATCATTGTTGTTGTTTGTGCATCTGCTTTATTAATGCAGCATCATGTAACCCATTGTGTTTGGACTAGCAAATTAGTATGCTATCATATCTCACTTGTCCTGTCATTTTAATGATGCAGCTTAGGAGTCAGGGAAAGAAAAAGAAAGATCAGTTAGGTCGAGCATCCTTCTCTGTCATTTCCAGCCTCCTGAATCAAAGTATATACAGTACGTGACATACATCTTACATTCTCTATAGTTGTTACAATTTGTCAAGCCCTGCCATGGTTCTTCAATTAATTTTCTGGGTAACATATTCTATATTTATTTTTAAGAGTAATTAAACTTTTGCATTTCATGTGCTTACGCAACAATTAAGGCTTCTTCAGTGACAAGAGAGGGCTCTGCTTGATATGCATGTACAGTAGAGTGGTCATAAAGAATGAAGTCAGACAACCCATCTACAATCCCTGCCTGTCTGTTCAGGGATTGCCTTTCCAAGGAAGGTAAAAATGTATGGAGGAGGATGGAAATTTGGTAATTCAGAGAGGAATTTCAGGTTTCCTTAAGCTCAGATAAGAAATCCAACCCTGCAGTGTTGAGTCATTTTTACTGCAGTTTCTGTGCCATTTCCTAAGCTTTATCCAGGCCTCACAACTGTCCAGAGCACAGCCATCTTAGACTCATCCAGGCTGCTATGTTTTTCCAAAAAGCACAGAGGCAGCCTGTCTCTCTAGAAAGAAATTGGCTAGAGAACTAGCTAATCACCCTTAAGGCCAGTTGTATGTTACAGAAGAAGAACAACCTCTGGAGTCCTGTCACAACATTGCAGTGTGCCCCTAACGTTTATTTGATCAGGTTGGCTTGGGACATGAGGAAATTTGGGTAGTGTTCCGATTTTAAAAAATCAATCCCTTTTGGTAGCACAGTTCTAGGCACTGATTTTAACTCCAGGGCTCTGGGCCAGTAACACACTCCAGTTACTTAAAAACAGAATCAGAAATTGATTTATGAAAGACTTACATATATAAACACATACAAGTAAGGGAGAGGGTGTGTACACTGAAACAAAGACAAACATAAGAAACCTGACTCACTAGCCACTAACACTGACCCTGTGCAGCAGTCTTCCCAACCACACTGACACAGAAGCAGAAGTACTGAAAAGAGTGACAACCTCTTCCTCCAGGTTCACAAGCTGTTCATGCAGAAGGTTATTCTCTGACATCTTCTGTGCAAATATCCTTGCTCTTTTGGTGGTTCCTGACTCCTGGCTTTATCCTAGCTCAGTTGTCAGTTCTTGATTGACTGACCAATCACAAGGATCAATCAATTGATCTAGATCTTGAACTGTCAAGATCACCTGCTGTCAAGCAGTTACTTTGACAGCTCACAGCTGGCCATTATCAAGCTAACCGGTAACTAACTGCAGGTGGTCATTAGTAAGGTATGTTGTAGCTTGGAAACAATCCAGAGAAAACTTTGGAGGGGGGGCCCCCTGCAACTTACCTGGCTGCTTCTTGCCCTGACTGAGGGCTGCTGGGAGCAGGGGTGGGGCTTGTTGCATGTGCCCGCCCCCTGGGCTCTTTACTGCCGGAGCTCCTGGAGGAAATGACCCCTGGTTTCCCCACTCCTCCACATGCAGCTGTTGATGTGCCCTTGGGTCAGTTACAAGTTCTTTCAGCTCGGAGATTTCTTCAGAGATCACATGCATTCCCAACATCGCCTCCTGAGCCCTGATCTGGCCAGAATTTAACACAAATTTTGGCTCATCACGTGGTTTGTGCCCACCCCTAATAAATAGTGCTCATGGGTGGCTACAAATTGATTTCAACACTCAGGTTGAATCTATCCCTATGTATTCTACCTGCAAAAACAAGCAACGGCAAACTACCTGTTGAAGAACCAGCGGGTCGCTATCAGTCATCTATAACTTGATAGCTCTTTTTACCACCTTTCTACCAGGTGCTGGTGTATAAGATAAAGAAATAAAATCCATCAAATATAAACTTAAGACATATAGACAAGGCTAACAAGTTTGTGACTGAGTCAACCCCCCTTTCTACATGGTTAGATCCAGTTAGTCAGCTGTGTTGGTAGAGTCCAATGGCACCTTTAAGACAAACAAAGGTTTATTCGAGCTTTGAGCTTTCGTGTGCAAGCACACTTTATCAAATACATTAGAATGGCAGTGAAGTGAATGGTGTCATATGCATACCAGACATTTAGCTTAATCAAAGTCACAAAGGGATCTCAGCTCTTCCTCCGTTTGTAAAAGGCATGTTATATGCACCATGCCTCAGTGGCCAGCATTGCATGTAGTTAGCATGTTACTGTATTGTGATTGGTGCTCGCCTGTGAAATTTACAAAAGGGTTTATGGAGGCTACATTGTGATTGGCAAGGGGGCTGAGCAGTGGCTATGGATGACAAAGTTTTTCTTTGTACATAATTGCTATTTTAATTAGGATAGTCTGACAACATCATCTGTATTTTTAAGGCCATAGAATATATGTAGATCATCATGTAAAAGAACCTATAAAAAAGGACTATTGGAAAGGAGAATGAATATCTTTCATTGTATAATACATACAACATTCCCTCTGCCTATAAATGAGACTGGCAAAAACGTAAGCAAATGAGGTGTTTTCTGCAAAATATAGATTCCATGGAGACTTCCAACTACAGAATGTATCTAATCTATCTAGCAAAGAATAGGCATGCCACCGTCAAAACTTCAATCAGAACATTGCATCATTCAGTGCATGGAATCATAGGCTAGTGTATAAAACTAGGTATCAATTTATTGTGTTTATATATCAATGTTCCTTGTCACAATTCAAACACCAACATTACAATTAATTAACATAGAATGGCTGCTCAGCATGTAAACGCTTTGCTGCTGAAGACACTTTAATTATGAAAATGGTTTGTCTCACATTAATTTAAGCACTTAAAAGTACCACATACTTACACATGTAACCACGTTTCAGGCCTGCTGATTTAGTACAGGTACTGAAGTGCCACTTGATGTTTCAGCATCCTGAGATAAACAAAAGCGTCCATGTTGGGATTTTAGAAATGCTCTCAGTATTTCTAGCCTAAGCAACATTCAACCAGTCAGAAATCCAGTCACTAGAAGCAAATCAACAGACACTCAGCAACACTAAACTGCAAACCTGCTGGTCTTTTTATTTTCTCCAACAAAATGATTAATGCTTAAGAGCCAAAGCACCTCACGACTTCCTCTTTAATGAGTAATTTACAGGTCAGAACCCTTCAAGCCTTCAGAAAACAAGAAGAGAATGAAGTTGGGGAGAGGAGAAAGTGTGTGATTGCACTAGAAGCGTACCAATATAAGATAATTTAGAAAGCTGGTAACCAACATGGAAGCGCAGATGCCCTGAGCAGATTAACAATACCAGAAGTACCCAGGACTGAAGAAGTCCCTGAGGAAGTTGTACTGTTTATATATATACAATTTTCAGAAGATATACAAACAAATCATTATATAGGCAATTATCTGTCACATCAACAAGATACACCAACTATTGCAAAGAAGTGTAAGGGAAATAAATATACAATGAACAATGAACAGTGTGCTATTACTTCATATAGATGTATAGGCTGAGGTACTTATACCAGTAAGGAGCTGCGGTGGCTCAAGTGGTTAAGACGCTGAACTGCAGGCTGTGGAAGGTCAGTAGTTCAGCAGTTCAAGACCCGGGTGCCGCATGATGGAGTGAGCTCCCATCTCTAGTTCCAGCTCCTGCCAACCTAGAAGTTCGAAAGCAAGAAATTACAAGTAGATAAATAGGTACCAGTTTGGTGGGAAGGTAACAGCTTTCCGTGTGCCTTGGTGTTTAGTCATGCCGGCCACATGACCACGGAAATGTCTTTGGACAGCGCTGGCTCTTTGGCTTAGAAACGGAGATGAGCACCGCAACCCTAGAGTCGGATTCGACTGGCTTTCGAGCAAGGGAACCTTTACCTTTATTTTACTTTACTTATACTAGTACTGTTACATCATAGAAGTGCCATAATACATAATAATGTTGATTAATAAAATAGTGTTTGGAAGCCATGTCACCTGCTGTGTGTTCTAAAAATGGTATCCATTTTTCCATTAAATTGGAAAAACCTGAATGGGAGTCAAAATGAGAAGTGGAATCAGCTACTTTATCCAACTGGTATACTTCCCATATTTTAACATACCAATCCTCAATAGATGGGAAATTTGGATTTCTCCATTTGGTTGCAATTAACCATTTTGCCACAATCAAAAAGACTGTAATTAGTTCTTGCCTAATTTTAGGGATTCTCGGATTGTCCCATAAATTAATTAAAATAAGCTCAGGTTCTTTGGGATCCAGTGATTATCTTCATTTGGGAGATGACTGGTCCTGCATTGGGCAGGGGGTTGGACTAGATGGTCTGAATGGCCCCTTCCAACTCTATGATTCTATGACATCATCCCAAAATTGATCAACTAATTTACATTTCCACCAACAGTGTATTAATGTTCCTAGCTCGCTGCAACCTTTCCAACATCTGGGAGAGATTTGAGTATTTACACAATGTAGCCATGAGGGGGTTGTGTACTAGAGAGTCATTATTTTATAAGCTAAAAGTTGTATTTTAAGAGATTTAGAGCAATATGCTAGGGATTTCCAAATTTTATTCCATTGAGATTCACCAATATTGATGGCACAGTCTTTGTTCCATGCTATTTGATATGTTTACTTAAGGTTTACTTAAACTAAGTGATAATAACAAGTGGTATGTTTTGGACAGTAGACCTTTCTGTGTGGGTGTGTAGAGTATTGAGAATTGTTCAAATTTCATAAACAGTCTTTTAATTTGATTTTGTATATGTGAGGATTCTATCAAGTGTTTCAGTTGAAGATATTCATACCAAGGGATATTAACTTTAGATATCTTGTCTAATTCCAGTTCATCTAGTAAAGTACTGTTGTATGAAATATCCAAGAATCTGATCAGAGTTGACTTTCTTTATATAGGAAAAGAAGAACAGCTGTCACCCGGAGGGAACCATTTCTGGTCTAAAAAACTGGTGTTTGGAGAAGGATGAGGAGCCAATGAGTTCTGAAATTTATCCCAGCTTTTAAACAAAGAGGATAAAAAGTTATTGTTTTGTATTTATTTTGGTCTTTTATTGGCTTTACTCCATAGGGGATTTTTGTGGTGTAAAAGACTTTGTTCTATAATATTCTAATCCAACCGATAGAAATCATTATAAAGTTTAGGCAAAAATGACAAATTTTACTCTTCATAGTATACTTGTATATCTGGAAAAGCCATAGCACCATTGTTAATTGGGTACTGTAAAGTATTAAAACTAACTCTTAAGCATTTGTCATCCCATACAAATTGATTCAATGTTCTTTGCCATTTTTTGAGTTGTTTTGTTTTAAGATGACTAAAAAGTGTTCTAAAAAGAAAAAAAAATAGTTTTGGCAGATTTTTAACTATACAGTTTTAACTATACTGATTCTATCTACCCAAATAAATAAGCATCCTTCCATTGAGAAATAGTATGAGATATTGTTATATTCAACTCCAAAAAGTTGTATTTAAATATGTTGAAGGTTCAAAGGTATGCTTACTCCAAGATACTTCCAGCAGGATTTAACCCATTGATATGCATATTTTTCCTTTATGTAAGAGATTTGATTTATGATAAGGATATCGGGTAAATACAAGATTGATCTTGATTAATCCTCAATCCTGTACTCTTAGCAAAGTCTTGTAAAATAAGGTTAATAACCTGAAATGATTGTGCTGGATTTGTTATATAAAGGGCTAAGTCATCTGCGAAGAGACTAAGTTTGATTCATTTATTTTTAACAGTGATGCCCTGAATTAAAGGATTATCATGATGGATCTGTGCTAAAGGCTTAATTGCCTTTGGAAATGGGAAAATCTTGTGAATATGTACCATTTATCTGTACCTGGGTTTTAGGGGATGCATATAACTTAACAGAACTTGTCACCAAAATCCATCTTTTTGATCAACATTTTTAGGTAAGGTATTTCAACACTATCAAAAGCTTTTTCAAGATCTATTGATAGGATTAATGATGATTTAATGTTATTGGATTTACTATATTGGATTTGATTTACTATATGGTTTTCATGGTATTATCCACTAGTTCTCTATTGGTGATAAACCCTGCTTGATCTTGATCAATATATCTCTCTATAATTTTGTTCATTCTGGATGCTAAATGGGATTTAAAAAATTAGAACATTGTTTCATAATGAGATACGACAGTAAGCTTTGGGGTTTGTCAAATCAGTCTAGTTTTGGTATAAGTACAATTTTGGCATACTTCCATGAATCAGGCATCTGTCCATCTATTAAAATTGAACTCAGAGGACTGATCAATAAATTACTGTATTTTTTTTGGAAAATTCTTCCAGGAGTCCATCCCGGCCTGGAGACTTATTGGTTTGAGATTCCAAATAATAGTAAGAACTTCTTAAGTTGTTATAGGTTTATTGAGAAGCTCTTCATGTTCTTTGGAGAGGGTTTTTGGAAAAACCTGATTAGTTTTGAAAAACTCCCAAATTTGTTCAGTAGAATTATTAGCTGAACTATATAGTTGAGTATAATATTTGACAAAGGTCTGAGTAATATCTTCTGTGGAGGAGTCAAGTTTGCCCTTATTATCTCTAATGCATTTTATTTGTTGAGAAGCCATTTGTTTATGCACTCCCCATGTGAGCATTCTAAGGAATTTTGGTAATGGATGCCAAAAATTTTGTTTCAGAAAGAAGATTTTTTAAAAAAAATTGAGATACCTCTAATGATTCTAATTCCATCCTTTCTAAAACTAATTGTTTATAGATTTTACAATTGCAACTCTGTTTGTGCATTTCCGCCAAATGATTAATCCACAAAAGAAGTTAGTTTTAACTGATTTTTTTACCTGCTTGTAAGCAGAAGCTAAGGAAATGAATTCCCCCTCTGTACCGCTTCAAACGCATCCCAGATAATATTTTGAGATACACCACAATTATTGTTATTTTGAAAATAATTCTGAATTTCTTTCCTTATTTCAATGTTAATGGATCAATTGATAATAATTTTTTGTTAAGAGTCTGGTTAAATTGTTTGCTTTTAGCATCTGAATTTAATAGTGAACAGAATGCTGGAACATGATCTGACCATCTGACTAGTCCTATGAATGCACAAGAGATTCTATCGATCAGAGCATTGGAAGCAAGTATATAATCAATGTGTGTATGTGTTTGATATCTAGGAGCAAAGTATGAATAATCTGTTTCATTTGTTTGTAGGATTCTCCATACATCACCTAAATCAAATTCTTTTAGGAAATGAGAGAAGCCAAAATAAGGTCTGATTTATTTGTTCCTGCAGCCCTAAAGGTTTATAAGGCCAAATATTGGCACAATTTATTTATGGAACATTTTTAGGACTGTCTACCCCACAGCAAAGAGTTCAGTCTAATTTTTTGAGAGGTGTTTTGCAAGTCCGAAATTTTGTATCTAATGCTTGGATACAGTTGAAGTCTGGCATTTTGAAGCCAAGATATGTATTTTCTTCATTTATATGTGGCTGAAAAGCCATTTTAATCCACAAGGCTTGGTTCCCTTGATTCTCCAAGACAATTTCCAATCCAGTTGGCTTGAGTCTGTTTATAGCCACATTAATAGAATTGGCTTTTCTCCTCAGGTACTCTTAACTTATGGACATGAGCAAGCAAAAGGGCTGATTAAACGAAGTATCCAGGATATAGAGTGGCATTCTGATATTTCTAGTGCATCAAAAGTCAGGGGCATAGCTAAATGTCAAAAGCACTATTGAGCTGGCAACATATCTGGCCATTACAAGTGGTAGAAAATAATATACAATAACATAACATAGTACAGTAAAATTAGATTAAAACACTATAAAAGTTACATTTTAAAACTTATTTCATAAAGAAAGGAAAACCTTTCAAAGACATCTGTTGAATACTAGTTAAAGTAACACAGTTCATTCTGCATGGCTGGCCCATACAGAATTCAGGAGAAGCAATTTGTCCCTATTCGAGCAGGAGGCCTGAATTAAGTGTGGGAAATGGATGTGTATTGTGGTTTATCAGGGTTGTAATCCATCCAAAAGAAAGACAGCAGGTTCTACAGGAACTGCATGAAGCCCATTCTGGAATCTCTCACATGAAGGCTTTAGCTCGAAGCTCTATCTGGGGCCACATTTGGATGAAGATTTAAAACAGGAGCGTAAGCAATGTGTCCAATGTCAACAACACCAACAGGCACCAGCATTGACATCCTTTGGAGTGGCCCAAAAAACCTTGGTTTCAGATACATGTAGATTTTGCAGGAGTTTTTTGGAGGGAAGATGTTCTTTATTATTGTTGATGCCTGCTCCAAGTGAATGGAAGTTCACCTGATGAACTGCACAACCTCAGCTCTAATGTGTGACGAACTTAAACAGACCTTTGCTTGTCATGGACTTCCAGTGGTACTGGTCAGAGATAATGGACCAAGTTTTACCAGCCTGGCATTTAACGAGTTCCAGCAGAAGAATAGAATTAAACACATTCAAACATCTCCCTATCACCCAGCTTCAAATGGCTAAGCTGAGAGAGCCATCAGAACCTTCAAAGAAGGAATAAAAAAGATGACATCTGGGACTTTGGAGACCAGGTTGGCTCAATTTCTCTTGAAATATAGACTCATCCCCCAGACCACCATGGGGTTAGGGGTTAGGAAGGAGGTTAGGGACCCATCTGGATTTAATGTGTCCCAAAATAGAAGAGGAAGTGCAAAAGAAATGAACTCTTCCAAAAAGTAACCATGGCCCCGGTCACACGCGCAGGAAACTGCGGGGGAGAAGTGTGGCTGTTTGCCCCGGGGCAAACTAACATGCAGTAAAGTGATCATACCTCCTGTGGAGGTTCTGTGGAGGTACCGTGGAGCTTCCGTGGTTACGGAGAGGCGTCGATCACAACACATGCCTGCGCGCAACGAAGAAGCGCGCGGCGCGGCGAACTGGGTTTCTTTTTTTGTGTACACTACGAATGCGCATGCTCCGTTGAGTGCTTATGCGCAACCACGGAGACTTGGGGGGAAAAAAAATCTTCTTCGCAACTGGACATGGACGGGCGCCGGGTGCCACCGGAAACGCGATCAGACGCCCGCCCTTGCCCCGCAGTTTCCGGAAACTAGTACCTCCGAGGTACTAGTTTTTTGCTCCGTTTTATCGGCGGTTCGCCACAGTTCAACCACGGGAGCTCTACGCTCCCCAGATGTTGCCGTGTGATCGTGCCAGGTAACTCCGCCTCTCTTCCGTCTATTTAGCGTGGCTTCTGCTCCGTGTGAACGGGGCCCATAATTACCATGCTAAAGGTAGAGACTTGGGAGTACTAGATCATGTCTACACCAAGAGTTTTAGTACCTCCCAGGTAGGATTCAAGCACAGATGGGGCCTCTATTTTTTGAGATTGGTTTACCTGATGGCCAAGTCATCAGGCGGCATCAAGACCACATCCACAGGAGAACTGATGTGCAAAAGTCTGTGAAAGTGGGAGAGAAACAGTAATGCTCTGGAAAACCAGAGTCCCTCTGGCATTTCAGAGGCAGAAGCCCACTGTAATTTGATGCTGCCTTCTAGGTCACCTATTAGGGAAGATTCTGAAGAAACTAACTGTGACGTCCTTGGTTATAGGTGAAACGGTTTTACCTTTAAACACTGAGTACATAAACTTGGTAGTTTTATGCTACCATCGGGAATTAAAAATCCCAAATCTCTCTCTTTTGGTAGTATGACCTAGGGTCTGGGCACTTCAGAGGACTATGTGGCCCTGAGAAAGTACCGTACTGATTTCTGGGATAGGTTTAAACAAAAATTGATTTATTTAATAAAGAACAAAATAGGTTTCTGGTTATTTTGAACAGCTGCTGAAAAAAGGAACTTGTAAATATAACTGGCAAAACTAGGTTTTACAAACAGTCAATCCGACTTCACTCTGACAGGCATAGACTCTCAGTATAACCTTTCTATCTCTCTGATATTGAGGCCCCAATCACACGGGAGATTTTGGCCAAGGAGAGGAATGGATTGGGGGCGCAGCAAACAGGCGCGAGCACACCGCAACATCTGGGAATCGGCTCGCACCCGTTCCTGATCCATCCCTTCAGGCCAATAATGTGCTGTAAAAAAGAACCACCCCCAGAGGAGGACTTACCTGGGACGCCGCATCAAGCGCGGCCGTAGGATTGCCAGCATGCTCTTCGTTCGTAGCAATCCCAGCTCCCGGCCGAACTGCGCATGCTCACACATGCGCAGTTCGGCTGCCTCCCTTCCCTGTCAGTGGCTGCCTCCCTTCCCTGTCAGTGGCTGCCTCCCTTCCCTGTCAGTGGCTGCCTCCCTTCCCTGTCAGTGGCTGCCTCCCTTTATATATATATATATACACAGGCTAATCTCCTTGTTTTATTCACCCAGAACAGAATCAGCTCTTATAGTCACTCAGACTAAACTGTTTGCCTTATTCACACAGAATAGAAGCAAAATTCCATGGTCACACAGTCTCTTCAAATTTCACACACAGAACTGTCATAAAACATCTCAGAGTCACACAGACTTTCTTCAAAACTCTCCCATACTTGTCTCTCTCATATCACAGAATCTCCTCATAGACACACACAGATTTCTTACAGACACCCCTCCTCCCACACTCTCAGTTATCAGCCAGTCACAGCACACTCATCTCCCCCTATCACTCTCCTTACATTACTGCAGTCAAACTCAACATTTAAAGTAACACACACCAAAATATGGAATCATTACACTGACATTTCCAGACCCAGGGATAATGAAGCAGCAGAAGCCCACCACTATCCATTGAGTGCAAGAAGATGTCCTGGTTATTTGAAAGACTATATTCAGGTGATTACTAAAGGAGAGGGAACCTTAAAGGGGGAGGGATGTAGTAAAAAGGAAAGTTAAGAGTTAACTGGAACCTGATTATGGGTTAGAGGAAAACTCCACACCCCCAAGACTGTTCTCTTTTTCTTAGTTTCAGTTTCTGTGTTAGTCTGAAGCTTGTTGCAATAAAGCAGTTGTGCTACATTCAGCAACGTATTTGAGTACAGCTATTTATTTCATAATCCCTATGAGATCACAAAAATGGTAATTCCTAAGAGGCCCGGGTGATGAAATATGGGGACTAGGCAAGGATTAAATTGCCGAAGTATGTTATAAAGATTGAAAGTAGGGATATCTCAAATCATACACACATTAAAAGATACACTTCTTAACAAGTGGATAACAAGAACAAAAATTATCACCCTATAGAAATCCCTAATCGCCCTATAGAAGACATCCTTTGATCTTTATCCTCACAGATTTAGAAAGAGGGCTTTCATCACCACCAGATGAGGACAGTTTTTGTGTATGTCTGAACAGCCAAGTCAGGTATTCATACTGGTTGCTGCCAAATAGTTAATAGCAAAATTTGGGTTAAAACAGCATTATCAAATTTGAACACAAGTAAAGGAAATAACTCAAGAGTCTTCACTTCAGAATAGTTTTGTCTAATCAATATTGCCTTTGGAAATCAAATGAGCCCATTCTTTATCTGCTTTTCCACTGATAGTAGACACTTTATATACTTTAAATGTTAACAGTATTACATATTCTTGATCCTTATTACAGCTGTTTTTTGTTCAATTTTATTTTACTTTTGTTGGCTGATAGTAGACACTTTATATACTTTAAATTGTTGACTTCTATGAATAAAAAGTAGAAATAAGTAGGCTATACATGTCTAGGGTAACAGATACTTCAAAAAAAAATGTACATACTTATGAGAAATACCTGAAAAATCCCATAACTCTCCCTTTCTCCTACATTTCATGCCTTGCCCAGCTTTCTTATAACTTCCTCTCATTCATCTCTTTTGTCAACAAAGTACCATTCTTCTGGTCCCTTGGCCCTGTGATGTTTTCCCAGTCTTCACATTTTAGTTTGACTTATTTGAAGTTTGCCTGAAGCCCCAACTGAAATGGAACTTCCACTTGTGTGGAGTTAAACTAATTTATTGGCCAGCTGGCACTTCAATAAAGAGGGAAGTGTTTTCTTCCTGTAAACTGCAGTAACATAGCACAAGGGATATCTCAGCTATCACTTGTTAGTGATTTGTATTGTTTCCTTGCAAGACTGTATCCGCCCCCTTACTGACTCAAAATAAATTCCTAGCTCATAAGAAAACAGTCTTTCCTCCAAGCTTCTTCATGCAAAATGCCATTCAGTTTTATGTTACCTCCTGGGGTATTTGACTGAGTGACTAATAGAGCAAAATCAGACATGAACCCCTGCACATCTTGTTCTAATAGCTTTGATTACGAATGAGCCTATTTTCTAATTTATTGTGGTCTGCAGATTAATCCTGAAAAAGTCTTGAGTCATCAGAATGTGTCTTCCAAATAACCTGATAGTGTCCTTTCCATCAATTAGATTGTCAAGCAAATGCCAGAACTCCTGTATACTGTAACATGCCACAGGAGAATAATAACCTTCAGCATAAAATGTGATCCTTTTAGGACTTCTGATTATTTGTGATAATGAGAAGCCTGTAATCTTTGCTAATGTACTTTATCATCTGAGCCAATAAAGGACTGAGATTCACTCTCCTGTGAATCCAACAATTTTCCAACATGCTGAGGATTCAACAATTCCATAATCACTCCAAGTGGCTTTCTTCAACATCACTACCTAAGTAATGTAGTTAGGTTGTTGTTAATAAGGGCTCTTTTTGTAGCAGGAACTCCTTTGCATATTAGGCGACACACCCCTTATGTAGCCAATCCTCCAAGAGTTTAGAGTAGCCCCTGTAAGAAGAGCTCTGTAAGCTCTTGGAGGATTGGCTACATTAGGGGTGTGTTGCCTGATATGCAAAGGAGTTCCTGCTACAAAAAGAGCCCATCTTGTGCTATATCTTGTGTTAGGGATGAGCAAACATTACCTATTAAGTTTCTTTCAATATTTTTATCAGTGATTTTGGTTCTGTTTGTTTGCTTAATTTGTATCCCACCCTCCCTGCCAGGGCAGGCTTAGGGCGGCTTACAGAATATCTATCTGTCTGTCTATCATCTATAATAAAACGATGAGATATGTTAAAACACAAACTTTAAATAAAACCACAGCATACAAAATCATAGATGCTTTTCTTTGTCGGTTTTTAGATTTGATCATTTTGTGGATTGGATCTGGTGCTGCATGTCTCAGTGAGTGAAAAGGCAAATGTACTTAGTGCAGTTCTGTTTGTGCAAACAGTAGCACAGTAGTGGCAACAATACGTATCACTCTAATATTATTTTTAAGAAATAATATGTATATGCAGCAATAGAACTTACAATAGATAATTCACATAATTGCTGCCTTGGGGATCCTATTTGGCTGCAAGGTAGCATATAAATGTATTATTTATATAACTGATTCATTTATACCCCGACTTTCTCTTCAATGGGGAACCAAAGTGGCTTACATCATTCTCCTCTGTTCCAATTTATCCTTACAAAATCCTGTGAGGTAGGATAGGCTGAGAGAGCATGCCTGATGCAAGGGGATTCAAACTTGGGTCTCTCAGAAACTAGTTCAATACTGCCACTACACCACACCGGCTGATTTCCATTTTCAGTCATGACTGAATTTTCTAATTGTATCAGATGAAATCCCTTGAGCCATGTCTTGCACACATGTAAAAGATAGTGGGGATATAATGGCTTTCACTTAGTGCAAGCAGACAGGAAGAAACAATTTTAGCACTTCCACTTGTACATTGACTGTTGCACATGTGGAAATTTTCTGTTGGATCCAACCTCATGTATGTCATTTTAATGCATAACATATGTATCATGTACAGATGAACACATGCGTTATTCTGAGTCAATCCATTGATGATCAAGGTCAGTGACTCTACAGGGTCTTGGACACTGGTCTTTCACATCACCTGCTATCTGGTTCTTTTAACTGGAAATGCTGTGGATTGAACCTGAGGACTTCTGTATGTGATGAAGATGCTGGACCCATTGAGCTATGGCTGCCCCCCTAAGTGTATGTGTAATGGTGATTTATGAGTGCACAAATAAAACTGAAAGATGCATATATAAAAATTGGTTTGAGAAAACAGCACAGAAAAAAAGACTCGCATGCTCAATTTGCATAAAGAGAAGTGAGAACAAAGTGGGGATTCTCAGGTCAAAAATGCAGGGAGAAGGAATCATGCCTTGCCTGTATGTTGTTTCCAAATATATTTTCAGACTGGCTTTCTTCCAGTCTCTTTTGTTCATCAGCATAGAAAATGCTTCAGATTTTTTTTTCTCCTTTGGACTCTGATCCTGAAATGGATGAAAGTGCATTCTAAATTTGTCCAGAACATAGATATCAACACTAGTCATTAAGGGTGTGCAACTTGACAAGAGGCAAAACTGTTATCCTAGCCACTTTGCGTGGATTTAATTCTTGGGTGCCACTTGAGCTGTTTCTGCAGGCTGAAGACGTTGTCGGGAAAAGTGCACTTAATGCTACACAATGGTTTCTTTTGTGGTGCCACTCTTTCTTCTTAAGTACCTTAAAAAAAAAAAAGTCCAATCAGTTAGCATAATCATGCTTCCGGAAGGCATCTTATATACGGAGGCTGGAGTGGCCTGTTTACCTGGTTCAATAGAGGCAGTTGCTTTGTAGTGTTTGGGAATGATGCCTTTCTTTAGAAGGCAACAGGGCAAGTGAATAAAGTATATGCCATCATCAAGTCATTGTGCCTTCCAGAGTAATCAGTCCTTTCAACGGGAGGTGGCTTTTACTGGAAAACTAGTGGGCAAGAATATATAATTTGGCCAAGGAGGTGCATATTCATCTATTTCAGTGGTAAATATGAATGCCTGATTTTGAATGTGATGCTCTGATGGCATGTAACAAGCTTCTTCTTTAAACTGGTCTGCAACCTGTGCAGAAGAGTCTCCCTGTGCTTCGTTAGCACACCATAGACCTATCGCTTGTGCAGACAAGGGGACTGGAAAACTAGTGGGCAAGAATATATAATTTGGCCAAGGAGGTGCATATTCATCTATTTCAGTGGTAAATATGAATGCCTGATTTTGAATGTGATGCTCTGATGGCATGTAACAAGCTTCTTCTTTAAACTGGGCTGCAACCTGTGCAGAAAAGTCTCCCTGTGCTTCGTTTGCACACCATAGACCTATCGCTTGTGCAGGCAGGGGCTGCTACCCATGCCAAATTGCCAGTCTTCAAGCCTTCAGTGAAAGAGGGGGCAGGGCCTTTTCCAGGGCTATTTTGGACGTTCAGAGAGGACTCATTGGTGCCAGGCCCACCAGCAACCACCCAACAACTTGCTAGCACACAACTTACATAATGCACCAAGGTCCTTGGTGAGTTATGCAAGGTCCTTGGTGAGTTACGAAAGTCATGTGCTAGCAAGTTGCTTGGTGGTTGCTGGTGGGCCTGGCACCAATGTACAACAGCAGCCACCCAATAAAAGTTAATTTAGCAGTTAGAGTTTCAGACAAGGAACTGGGAGACCCAGTTTCAGATCCCCACTTTGGTGTGGAAGCTCATTGGTGACCTTGGGCCAGGTACACATTCTCAGCCTAACTTACCTCACAGGTTTATTGTGGGAATCAAATGGAGGAGAGGGGAATGGTGGAAGCTGCTTCGAGTCCTCATTGTGGAGAAAGGTAAACAAATAAACATAGATGAAGATGGGGAGGCAGATAGGTTTGCTGGTGGGCGAGGAGAAGGAAGTATGGAAAGATGAGGATATGGGGGTTTCCAGAGGAGGGAAAAGAGCAAATAATGTGAGGAAGGGGTTACAGGAGAAAATGAGGTGTCCCCCACAAGTCCTTGGAAGTTACCCACCATAGAACTGAACTCAGCCTGGCTGCTGGCACCATGCAACTGGGCCATAGGTACAGTCTATCATGGAGAGGGAAGGAAGGACAGCTGAAGACAGGGGGGCACATAAAGGTAGGTTGGCTGGTGGGTGGAAATGAGAGAAGGAAGCAGGAAAGGGAGAGAGGCCCCCTGCAAGGACCTGTGAGGCCCCTGCTTTTCCTCTCTAAATGATAGCTATGATCTGGGAGATTTTGGTTTGGGGAACCTTCAATATGCTATTATCCATTGGTATTCTGTAGTAGCACAACTCCATTGTGCCACAGGTTCTTTTTCTAAATATAGAATAAAAATCCGTTTCTGGGAGTGATAAATTTCAATAGCTAGTTGACTTTTTAATGGCAGAGAATGAGCTGGTGGTAGTAGTAAGTATGAAAAGACAGGGAGCACAGAGGAGAAATCACCTCAGGAATTCATTTTCCTGCCTATATATTCCATCCAGTCCCTGATATCCGTTACGAAGATCCATCAAGAGTGATGACAAATATGCAGCATACAGGCCAGGTTCTGGCAGTTATTCTGTAACTAATTAAAACTTACGGATGTTCTGAGCTTAATTAGCTGCAACCTTGATCACTCACAACAGGTACTGAGATGATGGCTGCTTGTTTATAGTGCATGTTTCGTGTTTGATCAAAACAGCTTGACAAAGTGTCGATGATTAAGTGATATGCAGCCTGAATCTAAGAATGCTTATTTAGCAGTCCTATTGAATTCATATTTTGCGGCAATCACACACAAACTTACTCGTTTATAAGGTCCAGTGCTGTTTGTGAATGAACATGCTTCCTATTACTTGGCGAATAATGTTGAAGCAGCAGCAGAAGCAGCAGCAGCAGAAGCAGAAGAGGCAGAAGCAGAAGAGGCAGAAGAGGCAGAAGAGGCAGAAGAAGCAGAAGAAGAAGAAGAAGTGATGACAAATATGCAGCATACAGGCCAGGTTCTGGCAGTTATTCTGTAACTAATTAAAACTTATGGATGTTCTGAGCTTAATTAGCTGCAACCTTGATCACTCACAACAGGTACTGAGATGATGGCTGCTTGTTTATAGTGCATGTTTCGTGTTTGATCAAAACAGCTTGACAAAGTGTCGATGATTAAGTGATATGCAGCCTGAATCTAAGAATGCTTATTTAGCAGTCCTATTGAATTCATATTTTGCGGCAATCACACACAGACTTACTCGTTTATAAGTTCCAGTGCTGTTTGTGAATGAACATGTTTCCTATTACTTGGCAAATAATGTTGAAGCATAAGAAGGATTCAACAGCCTGAATGAAATGTCTCCCCTTGTTCTATTTCAATCTGGCTTCAGACCTGGGTTCAAAACACAGACAGTTGCTGGTGGATGGTCCACTTAAATTTAGACAGGGGTTAGTCATCCCTGTCGAATCTGTTAGAGATATCATAACACTCTGATCCACTTGACCACTCCATCCTTATTCACCTGTTGGAATGTGGGGTTGGTGTAGTTTTGGTCTTGTTTGAGCCAGTTTGGTGTAGTGGTTAAGTGCGCGGACTCTAATCTGGGAGAACCGGGTTTGATTCCCCACTCCTCCACTTGCACCTGGCTGGATGACCCTGGGCAAGCCATAGTTCTGATAAGAGCTGTTCTTGAAAAAGAGCAGTTTCTGTCAAGAGCTCTCTCAGCCCCACCTACCTCACAGGGTGTCTGTTGTGGGGAGGGGAAAGGAAAGGAGTTTGTAAGCCGCTCTGAGACACCTTTGGGTAGTGAAGGACGGGGTATAAATCCAATGTCTTCTTCTTCTTGATTGGACACAAAAAGTTTCTACCAGAGAAGCAGATGGTTGGGATATGTACTGTGAAGTGCCTCAGGGATCCATACCATCACTCATGTTCTTCAGTATTTGTAAAGAAAGGTGACTCAGGAGTTGCTCCTCACTGAGCTTTGCCTCCTATGTATCATCCTAACTTCTTCCTTCCCTTGCTCCCTATTCTTCACTCAATGTTCTCCTCTTTTCTAGCTTTTATGTTTTAGCATTTCACTGTAGGTGTTGTTCTGAGGCACAAGAATAACACAATCTTTTCCTGTCTTTATTTGCATATGCCAGGTTATGCAAAGTTTTCACAGACATCCCCATCACATTTTCAGGGAACAGTTGAGGCATACATATGCCCAATCATAGTCTGAATATTTAAGCACTTATTAATATATTTTAGGGTCCTTGCTGAGTATCCTCCTTGCTTCCGTTTTCTGTATATGAACTGTAAAGTTACTGTTCACTCTATTATAAGCATTCCCTTCAACTTCTTGAAAGTTTCAAACTCTTCAGCCTCAGGAATCACTCTGCCTGTGAGGAAAATGTAATACAGTCTGCTTTACTCTCTGAACTCTTTGTGGCCTTGTGACAATTACCAAATCTCAGCAGCATTTGCTGCACCATTTTCTTTGTTGTGTTTCTCTAATTTGAGGTGTTTCAGCTGGGGTGCAGTTCCTCAAATGGAAATCTGACAATATTATTCTGAACATGGGTGGGGAAAAATAACCTATTATTGTAATTATATACAGTATTACTTCTGTGAACAGAAACCTAAGTAGACTGTGAAAACCCACAGGGGACTGGAAGCAGCAGGGAAAAGTATATGCATTTTTAACTATAATAGACATATTTAAAGAAAGGTGCCTGAGGCAGTCGTTACAAATGCACCATGAACATTTGCCCATAACTGGATTTTCTGCTTTTTTATGAATATAATAGGTGTGTTTTGGTAACCTTTTCTCACATAGTAGTAAAGGCCATAAACAACATATTTAATTGCTGAAGTAGTAGGTTATAAGAAATGACTAAGATAGTATGTTGCAAGTTTGAACCGACCGCTATGTCAATTGGGTCTAATCTTTAGGTTTCATAGGTTATAAAACTGCTATTACCAGAAGCATTTCTCCTCTTTATAAAAAAAGCAGCAACATTGGCTCAGAATGGGTTGAAGCAAAGCCATTTTTCAGTCCAATGATGAGAATGAAACCTGGACGAGTAGTTAAAAGGCAGAACAGAAAAAAAAGAATGCAGCTCTGTCAGAGATGAAGGTCAGTCTTCTCTATTGTAGAAGTTGTAGTCCTTAATCCGTTATCAAGCAGGTCCTTTGTTACTACAATGGGTTGTCACCACAGTCCTATGGCACGGACTTATATAATGCTGTTTCCATCCATGATATTTTTGTCCTGCCCTTCTTCCAAATACTTCAGGACAGCATGCATGGTTGCGGACCCATGGCCAAGTAAGGAGAGAGTTTGTGGAAGAACAAACAACAACACTTTGTGGAAGGAAATGGCCACAGCCTTATTGCTTGCATACAAAAAGAGCATTGGTGCAGCATGGGGATGGATCCAGCATTGGATGACTAGCCTCCTGCTCGATGTAATCCACCTGCTGGGGGGCACCGTGGAGTGGAAATCTGGTTGGGACCACATGGGTGGCAGCCACTGTGTGGTTCCTGATAACCACCTGGTGGTGAGCCTGCAGACAACCCCCAAGCTGGGCAGTTTGGCCAGTAGCAACCCAAAATACATCTGCCTGTCCAGGAAGTTCAACTAAATACCACTAGAGGTTTTGTCACCACTGCTACATCACTTAATGCATGACAATATAGGTTCATGTTCAGACTATAAATTATGATGTTTTAATTTGGCCAGGGTCCAGCGTACCTAAGGGACCGCCTTTCACCATATGTTCCCCCAAGAGCACTACGGTCAGGGGCGCAACACCTATTGGTTGTTCCAGGTCCCAAGGACATCAAGTTGGCTGCAACCAGGGCCAGGGCTTTTTCGGCAGCGGCTCCTGTCTGGTGGAACGAGCTCCCAGGGGAGATCTGGGCCCTGTGGGACCTTGCGCAGTTCCTCAGGGCTTGCAAGACGGATAGGCACTCCTTTAGTAGGTAGCAGATCCTGTATATTTTATCGCACTCCTTAAGCTGCACCCAGAAACTACAACCAGAAACATTCAGTTCTTACTCTGGGTGATTCTGCATTGGCTTTTCCCTCTGTTGTTTTACCAAACCCACCTTGGAACAGAAATTCTTCTCTGCATTGCCTGCTTCTTTCACTTTATTTGGTCATTGGATTTTACGGTACCTTCTGCATAGATGTATAGTTCAGGGGTGACTTCGCAGTCAGTACAGTGTTGCCCCACTGAATGTGGTTTTGAGCTGCACCTTTTCTTCAGTGTTGAGAAAATGTGGAGTAAATGCCATATGCAGAATCACACTCTGTCTTGTTTTGTCACCCTCAATTTGAACTACAAAACACTTTTAGCTGTCATTCTGCTTCCATTTCTCATCTGGAAAGATGTCAGCTTCTCTGAGGTCTGATGAGTACCAGTTTTCAAATATTAGAGAGATCCCCTGCTACCAGTAGAACTATCTGGGCAAAATAATAGAGAGGGCTGTGGCAATGCAGCTACAGACATTTTTGGATGATGCTTCCATTTTAGATCCCTCCCAGTCTGGTTTTCGCCTGGGACATGGGACAGAGACAGCACTGGTCACCCTCACAGACGATCTTCAGAGGCATCTGGATTGGGGCAGGTCAGCGGTACTGTTGTTGTTGGACCTGTCGGCGGCATTCGACATGGTCGACCATCAGTTACTGGTCCACTGCCTTGCCAATATAGGAGTATAGGGGCTTGCCTTGCAATGGTTCGTCTCCTTTCTCTATGGTCGGGGACAAAGGATGGCATTAGGGGAACATCTTTTACAGAGATACCCACTAGAATGTGAAGGGGCTATCCCTGATGTTATTTAACATCTACATGCACCCCCTTGCCCAGATTGCCCAGAGGCATGGCTGCGGTGTCACCAATATGTGGATGACACCCAGCTCTATCTGATGTTGGGCAGTCAGCCTGGCTCCAGACCGGAAGATCTGGACCAGGCATTACAAACCGTGGCTGGTTGGCTTAGACTGAGTCAACTGAAACTGAATCCGACAAAGACGGACATCCTGTGCCTGAAATGGGGTGGCCCAAGGGTAGGGATTCCACTCCTAGCCTTCGATGGGTCACAGTTGGTGCCAGCGTCGGAGGTTAGGAGTCTGGGATGCCTCTTTAACAATGGAGGCCCAGGTAGCAGCCACTGCCAGGTCAGCCTTTTACCACCTTCTGCTGATCAGGCACTTGGTTCCCTTCCTCGTACACAACCCTTTGGCAACAGTGATCCATGCAATGGCCACCTTGAGATTAGACTACTGTAATGCTCTCTAAATGGGGCTGCCCTTGTCCCAAATCCAGAAGCTGCAGCTGGTGCAAAATGCTGCGGCCAGGCTGTTGATGGGCCTCTCGCCTTTCCCCATATATACCCCAGAGAGCACTTCAGTCGGGGTCGCAAAACCAATTGGCCCTTCCAGGTCCCAGGGATGCCAGGCTAGCTATGACCAGAGTGAGAGCTTTTTTGGTGGCGGCTCCATACTTGTGGAATGAGCTCCCGGAAGAGACCAGGGCCCTGTGGGACCTTTTACAGTTCCGTAGGGCCTGCAAGATGAAGCTCTTCCATCAGGCCGTCAACTAGGAGCCGCCACCACTACCATCACTACCATCATTAATAACAACAGAAGCCTGGTGCCCGGTCTACTATGACTAGCCTGTGCTCACCAACCGAAACTGAGAAAGACCAACAAGCTGAATATCAAGTAAATCTATTGTCTTTATGAGGCCATCTTGATTCCATAATTTAATTGCTATCACTTTAATTGTAAATTGTTGTAATGAATTGTTAAGGAATTGTTTTATGAATTGTTTTTAGATTTTTGTGATATTTATTGTTAACGTGTTTTCATGATGTTACCCGCCCTGAGCCTGCTTTGGTGGGGAGGGCAGGGTACAAGTTTAAGAAATTAATAAATAAATAATAAAATAACTGTCCTGCTCTGGGGGTCACGGGGCCAGAAGAGCAGAGCCCCGAACCTCCGGGAAGCCCTGCAATACCCCCCCACCTTACCGGCAGGAATGGAGAGCCCAGAACAGCAGCCTCCCGCAATGCGTGCCGGGGCTCGCTGAGCAGATGAAGCGGCGGTGAGAGTCCCGGGGAAGAATATGGCGGGCCAGAGCACAGTAAGGGAATGCCTTCCCAGCGTCCCTGTGAATAAAGAGGAGCATGGCCACAGGGAAGGGGCGGAGGGGCGGTCCTTGGGAAGGAAGGAGGGAGATAAAAGGCGGGCCGGGGAAGGAGCCAGGGAGGAGGAGCACCCTGGGGCCAAGGAGGAAAGAGAGAGGGAGAGGGCCGACAAGAAAGAAAGGAAGCCAGAGAGAATGGAGGGAAAGCAACAGGGTGCTGGCAGAGGGATGTGCGGGGTGCCTTGAACCCTGTCCCCTGCCCGTCTGAGGCTCCACAACCCCCCCTTTTGTTGACCAACACCTCTCCAGGACCACCTGTCCCTCCTTCCACCACGGCCACAGGAGGCGCCACTCCCCGGACGAAGGAGGGGCGCGACAATAACATCTCCTGTCATTAGCATCCATTTATGAAACATCAACCGATCATGCTGAGCTTATTAGCTAGCAATCATCCTCACAAAGAAATGGTTGGCCAGCAGCAGTATGAATGAACAGAAGTGGAGTGGTGTGTCCTAGAATGTACTGAGTTAACAATTCCTGTTGCTCTTCTACTAGACCTTAAGGATAAATAAAGTCAGTAACGGATATAAGTTTGTACATACTGGATCTTCTCGAGACAGAAATGGGTGGCATTTTGGATTTTCTGGTATTTGATGTGACATACAAAGCAGATAAACAAGCAATATATTGATTCCTGGGTGGTATGTAATAACAGCACAAAGGATCACAAGCTTTATTTTTGGATTAGAGGAGATAATTTGAACTCTGCCGTTGTGGTTAAAGTAATCCCATCTATTTTTTTCTTTTGCTTTTTCTCATCTTGTTGCTTGGCTCAACAACCTTTGACGAAGCTTTAGGCACTTCTTATTTTCTCTTGGATTTTTGTCTGGCTGGGCAGACACATCTTCATGCTGTCTCAAGGCTGAGACAGTGGGATGGAAATATTGCAAAGAAATAAATAAACCGCTTGGGTAAATCCATGCTCTTATCTGCTAGACTTCATCCACCTATGGAAGGAATAGTTTGAAAGACGAATGATCCAAGGAGCTGAATCTGGGCTCTTAAGCAAAGAAGGAAAGTCTGCTGCCCCCAAAACTAAGACACAAGAACATGTGTTAAAGTAGGTTTGCTGAAATGATCTGCAGTGTAATGCAACTTGACAACCTAATTAGCATCCCACTAAAAAAAGAAAAGAAAACTTGTGTGAATCAACTAAAGCAGCCCTACCCTGGTTCAAAATATAGCTCAGGTGTTGCTGCCATGCCTTGCTCTTCACTGCCGACATACAATTCTGTGCCAAGAGATTCTGAGCACCACTCCCTTCTCTCCATGACATACAACAGACAGGAATCAAATGCCCAGCACCAAGGTAGCCCCATCCCCTGGATGTACAGCTGATAGGAAGGCGGTTTGGGTAAACTCCACCATGGGATGCCTCATAGTGCTTGCCAATTTTCCTGCCTGTCTTACTTGATCCAGCACATTTCTGCCATCTAATTAGAACATAAAGAGGTGAAAGTAGGCCTATTTAATCAACCTAATATCTGCTCCCTGATGAAAGTATGATACAAGTGAAAAAGGAGATCAACTGGAGCCAATTTGATGTGCCCCATCAAAAAACAACAACAGAGAGTCCTGCTTGGTCACTATGTCACTGACCACTCCCATTCTGCGAAATCAAGAATGAAGGGAGAGAAATGCCAAGTTAGGGGTGTTCACTTCTTATAAACTAAGCCAAAAATACCCCCAAATACCTTATTCGTATTTTCGTATATTTTTTGGCATTTTTTCAGCTGAATATCTGCCGGGGTATTTATCTGGCTATCTGATATGGCTGAACCTGAAAAATCCTGAAAATATTTGGGATTTTTTGGAGTGGCTTGCAAAAGGGTGTTTAATGGGACTGCATTCCCTTTAAATGCTTTTTGCAAGCCGCACCACAATCCATTTAAACACCTTCTCCTAGCAGCACCACCTGGAGAGGAGACAATGAGAGGTGATATGATAACCATCTTCAAGTACTTGAAGGGCTGTCAAATAGAGGATGGTATGGAGTTGTTTTCTTTTGCCCCAGAACCAGCGAGATGAAATTAAATCAAAACAGTTTTCAGCTCAACATTAGGAAAAACTTCCTGACAGAGTGGTTCCTCAGTGGAACAGGCTTCCTCAGGAGGTGGTGGGCTCTCCTTCTTTGGAGGTTTTCAAGCAGAGGGTAAATGGCCATCTATGCTAATTCTGGCTGATTTCACACAAGGAGCTGCACTGCTGTCACACCTCCCTTTGCCCAGTTTCCATTGGTCAATTTTCCACTCAAAGCCGCGCGGCCGCATTTTGACCCGCTGCTTTGCCCGATGTTCCCCGCAGTTTCGTGGTCCTCAAAAAACAGGATCACAAAACTGCGTGGAAAATCGGGCAGAGCCGTGGGTCAAAATGTGGCCGTGCGACTTCGAGTAGGAAATTGACTGATGGAAACGGGGCAAAGGGAGGCACGATGGCGGCGCAGCTCCTTGTGCAAAATCAGCCTCTGTAAACATAGGCATCTTTTCCTAGGCAGAACATATGGGAGAAGATGGTCCTTCAGATTCCCTGGTCCCTAGCCATGTAGGGCTTCAAAGGGCAAAACCATCACCTTGAATTGGGCTTCAGAGCAGATTGATAGCCAGTGTAATTGTTGTAATATGGGGGTCACACAATCTCAATAGCTGGCCCTGATCAGCAGTTGGCTGCAGCATCCTGTATTAGCTGAAACTTCTGAACATTCTACAAGAGTACTCTCAAGTAGAGCACATTTCAGTCTAGATGTAACGAAGACATGGATCACTGTGGCTATATCTGAGTGACTCAGGAATCAGCGCAGCTAGTGCACCAGATTAAGCTGGGGTAAAGCACTCTGAAAAGCAATCCGCTAGAAATACTTGTTTTTAGGCATCCACTTAACAAATTCGACAGAAGCGGAAGGCATACAAAGGACTGACCACTTTCTTGCAAAACCGTCAAATTAATTACAGGTGGTTGTTTCCAGAAGGACTGGTCTTTAAGTTTAAAGACAAGAGAGAGAAAATTGACTCCATTCTCAAAGCACAAGAGTTTTTGAAGAGGCACGCCAGTTCAGGGGAAGAAGCAGAGCTCGCCAAGTGGAAAATTTTCAGCAGCGACGAGGACAGCAATCCGGAGGGAGGCAACGAAGAACTGGAGGAGAAAGGAGCGGTGGGAGGTGTCTCCTATAACCTAAGAGAGAAGAAAGGAAGGCGCCCCAACACCTGATGAACTTCTGACTGTGCTGCAGGGACATATTTGTACTAACCTAAAAGGACTTTACTGATCTAACTAATTTTTATCTCTGACAGGTAAAGAAGCAAGAAGATCGACAACTCACAGTGAAGAAATGGACTGTATTAATACGGTTAAAAGATTAACATACTAATATACTCATCACTCGACCTTTTCTTAACCCCTCTATATACTCTCCCCGTTTTCTGTAAATTTAAAGGAATAAAATTCTCTCCTTTTTAGGAGAGTTCAATTAAAAAAAAAAGAGCACAGTACTGTACAGCATTACATGATATGATATGTTACAATACAATACAAAGTGTACAAGAGCACAGCAATGCATTTTGTATGTGGAGAGTAGACAAGAATATGAGGGAAACAAACAGGGGTGGACATCGAGAACTCAGCATGTACCAAAACCCTACATACTGTATTCATACTCCTTTGTAGCTGTCCTAGGAGTAGAAACTGAATTATGTTTCATTTGCATTTTATATCCTGTCCAAATAAAGTCCATGCAATTCTGTCAGAATGTGATGGAACAGAAATAAATACACAATCCAGCCAACATGAAGGACAGAACATGCAATCAGTACTGGGTTACTTTGTGTATTTCCGTCAACAGAGTTGGAGCAAAATAAATATCGAAAATAGTGACAGGCTAAGTGCTTTCAGCTACGTACCAATGCACTGATGCTATTGATTCTGAAGTCAGTGGCTGTAAAGATGCTCAGCTGCTAATGAGGAACTGTACTTAAGAAGTGGCTTTTATATTCTCATAGCTCTGTGCAGGCATAGTATCAAATAAATACCTACCACGGGTTGCAAAACTGAGATCCCCATAATTCCTAGATTGTCCTTTATGCTACCTGGTGACTACTCCATGAAGATTTTGGAAGCAGTCTGTATTTGGACAAGCGTGTGTGTACACACAATGTAGCTGTAATGCAGTCCAGTTTCAGTTGGAGTCTTTTCCTGTTAGGGGAAGATGTCTCATAAATGGATGCAAACTTGATTGATGGCTCTGTTCGTACACAGGTTCATCTGCTGGCAAGATTTCAGAAAAAGAGTCATGGGAGCTACTGTGGTGCCAACATAGATGCTGGTTACTTCAGCCAAGTGAGCCACTGTTGTTGTTTGACTCCTGCAGGTTAGATTTTGTCTCTCTTCTTAGTTGCCTTGGTCCCAGAGGCCATAACCTAGTTCCTTAAGTGAGGCTCTTGGGAGAATACCAGCTTCAAAGCACTGCAGGTCTATTTTGTGTGCCCACGTTAAATAGAGTCTCGGTTAACTGGGGCTTGCCCCTTGAGGATTCCTTGATTTGCTTTTAACTCACTGAAATCTTTCAGTGATTGCCAACATGCCCCCAGTGGAATTTTCATTCGAGGAGACTTGCTATGCTGCTGACTCTGTCTCTGTCTTAAAAGTCTAAACTTGCATCTTGTTCGTTTACTGTTTGTGCTTAAGTTCCTATGGTGTGCCTGCTAGTACATTCTAATTCTGGCATTTGAGGACAAAGAAACTGTCAGGAGTATTTTTGCTCTTCTGGCTTGTTATCACAATTTGAGTTGCTCTTTGCAATAGCGCTTTTGAAAGACCAACGTGGAAACCTGTCTCTTAACGGTGTTTTCCCTTGCACTTCATATGCACAGGTCTATTTCTTTTCCAGAAGCTGCTCATCATGACTTCTGATTCACTCAGCGCCTTTCCACTCACAGATAAATCTTTTATTTAGTAAACAGAGCACTGAGGCATATGTTTGAAGGGAGAAATACAGGCACGCACAATGTGTAAACTGAGCTACAAATCGAAGAAGAAAGAATCGGTCAGATTCTGCTAAAAAGGAAAGGGAAAGGGGCATCTAGGAAACAAAATAATCCCACTGCTTTTCAGCCTTGGGGGGGACAGAAGCTAGTGAGACTCATATCAAAGAGGCTCTAAAAATCAGTCATCAGGAGAGCTGGGAATTTGGCTAATGGAAAGACAACACATAAATATATTTTAAAAAATAACAGAGGAAGAAAAAAATAATAGAAGGCAAGTCCCAGCCATCTTTAGACCCTGGCTATTCTGTTTCATAATCCTGAGGGGAAATCAGGAGCCCTATAACTCGCCCACGCTCCATTTCCCAAATAGCAGTAATGGGAATATGTGGTTAAGTAGCATGTTTTCTTAATGAAGCAGTTAACTGTGAGCACTGTTCTTGACAATTAAGGGTGTGATTCTACCATTGCTTGCCATGGCTTATGCTTTCTGGGATCAAGAACCTAAAAAGGTAAGTCAAACAGAGTAGGGGGCCAACAATTAAAATGCAATATATATGCAAATACATATATTTATTTGTAAAGAATTTAAAAACATATAGGGGCTCAAGTACACCTCATATGAAAATTCCAAAATCATACACACAAGGGCCGATGGACTTGACCTGACACATTTCGGCCTGTTTAGGCTTTCTTCAGAGGTCAAATACAATGATGAATAAATTGGCTTATACAATACAATTATACAGCATGGATACAGAATGGACCAGAAAAGAATTGCTGTAAAAATAAAAAATGTGAAATTAAATACATATAATAAAAAGAATAAACAATGCCTATATTATATTAAAAAATATTGACTTACGAAGTGAAATTTTGGCTCAGATCAAGTAGGTGTACTAGGCATGCAATCCTTGTGCTACAGTGGCAGCTGCCGCCAAAGCAATGTTTTGTTTTTAAATCTGCACAACCAATAACATGTCTAATGGTTGATCAAAAGCCCTGCTGGGTAAAACCTCCTCCTTGCCCTGCCTACCTAGGTGAGTGCCATGGTGCCCACAGGGACCACATTCATATCCCCAGGTGTAGTGGTTAGAGACTGTTGGGTCTGGAACACCCAGATTCAAATCCCCACTCTGCCATGGAAGCTTGCTAGGTGATAGATCTTGGGTCACTCACAGAACCTAACCTATGTCACAGGATTGTTGTGATGAGAAACAGGTGTCTTGATTGGGGTCTTGTTCCTGCACTCATGCTGAGCACAGGGGCTTAGGTATTGGGTGCCTTTATATTCCCACACACACACACACACACACGTGATCTCATCTGATGTCGGCATGTGGTAAAGGTGAATGAATTAGACTTTCCCCTGAACACAGGAAAGCTTCACCTGGTATATTTTTGCCTGCTGTAAAACCAGACACTTCCTTGAGGACCCAGGGGCAAGGGAGGGAATGAGGGGGAATAGGCCACAGCTTTTATTGAATACAAACACAGGCATATTGGCACAGCATAGGGATGGATCCTGCATCAGGTGACCCACCTGTGGCCTGATGTGGGCTGGGGGGAAACTGTGGAGTCACAAGCCCTGGGATACTACAAGGATTCAAGCCACTGTATGGTTCCCTTGTCACCTGGTGGCGAGAGCCAGCTGACAGCCCCCAAGATGAGCTTGCCACAAAATAGCTCCACCTCAAGACCCCTTAAAGGAGACCCCTTAAAGGAGGCTATACGTGCATGTATGCAGGTATAGCCTCCCCCAATGGATCCATCTCAGTGCCCGAACTGCCCATACAAGCAGTGACAAAAATCCAGTGAAACAGAGACAAAGGCCCCGGTCACATGGAAGGTTTTGGCCCGGGAGAGGGACAGATCAGGGGCGCAGCAAATGGGCGCGATCTCACCGCAACATCTGGGAAGCGGTGCACACCCGTCCCCAATCTGTCCCTAAAGCCGGAAAACCCGCTGCAAAAAAGAACCACCTACAGAGGAGGACTTACCTGGAACGCCGCATCAAGGCGCCCGTCGTCCGGAGTAATCCAGGCTCCCAGCCGAACTGCGCATGCGCACACATGCGCAATTCGGCTGCCGCACTGTTCCTTCAGTGGCTTCCCCCCTGACATCTGATCGTGCCGGGGAGGCACTGCGCGGCGGCTCAGGGGATCAATGTGATCCCATCGCCGTGTGTCTCTTTTGGCGCGGCTTTCAAAAGCCGCACTTTGCCCGTGCTCCCGCCCCCCCACGTGTGGCAGGGGCCAAAGTAAACCTAGCCATTTTAAAAGGGTTTCAAAACAAGACAACTTCTGTATTTCCCTCAAGTTCCTGTGCTGGGTGAGAAGCCTAAACAAATATCTGGAACAGGGTAGGACATTTTAGTCTTTTAAGACAAAGAAATATATGCTACTTGGGGGTGACTAAGCCCTTTTAGTAATTCCAACAGCCCCAAAGTGATGTATGTCTGTTAGTTTCAGGCTCCCAAGATTGTTCTGGGAATTTTAGCTTAGTGCACCTAGTTAATAAAGAACCACTAGATGAAGGAGGGGTCAAGGCAGAAATAAGTAATGAAATGCATGATATCCATGACAACATTATTTTGCAATGTTTGAAATAATATCACTGTTTCCAAAAGGTTCCTAAAAGTAGGGATATTTTAACAGACTTACTATTTCTCTAGCAATATAAGAAAATCAATACTTATGGAATGAACGATCAAAGGAGTTCTAAACTAAATCAGGCTGTCTATCCTAAGACACAATTTACTGTTTATTTCAATGTGAAATAAATCATAGCATTGTAATATCTGTTCAGTTTTACAGTAGATGTAGAAGCAAGGGACTATTAAAGGCAGCTAGATTTTTGAGCACATATCTCACCCAATAGAGATCTAAGTTCATTATATTACTTGGAAGTAATTGCAGCCAGCCTGGTTTTCATGAGTATTACATGGTAAATGTCATTGAGACGAAGGCTGTGGTCAGACAAACAGTTTGATCTGATGCTGTTGCTGTTCCCTTCTGGATTTAAAGTGCATGATCAGACGGCAACATCTGCCTCCCGTTCCTCAGTCATTGGCACCCCATTCTGACCCGTCTTCGAATTGGAGTTATTTGACACTGGGGAAGTCCAGTCTTTACGGATGTCAGCTCTTTCACCCCACATTTTTGGATGTCTGAACTCCTCTGTTGCAAACTCAAGCCTGTTGGGAAATGTGAACCTTCTAGTCCATCTCCACCCTTAAAAAATTGCTAACAATGTGCACATAATTGCATGTAGTGTCATCAATCACCACTTGTATGTCCAAGCATTCTTGGGTAAGCACACTCAGTGGTTGACATGCAACAAAAATATGAATAACTGATCATGGGGCTAGTGCGTGGTGAAACCGGTTATGAAGAAGAAGAAGAAGATTTTATTGTATTTAGCCATGGGCCATTACAAACCACAGACAAAGAAGAACACACTAAAACTTTAAAATTGTATAAAATAAGATACAGTCCAACATTATAAATCCATAAAATCGAGGTTATGAACAGTTAATTAATTCACAACATACCCACTAAAATCAGTATTGGCTAGAAGCAGCGTTGGCCCGTATTTTCCTTGCAGCCAAGGCAAATAAAGCCATTCTATTGGATACATCGGCATTGGCATCGGCTAGCAAAAATATAATCTTCTCTGGGACTGAATAAAAGCTTAAAACTGATAAAATACCAGATAAAAATTTTGACCTAGGCTGGGAGTACAATGAGCAATCAAAAATGTAATGGGAGAGATCCTCAATAGCAGAAGAGCCACAAATACATAAACGCTGTGCCTTAGGTGTTCTATTATAACGGCCGACCAACACGGCCGTAGGCATTGATTCAAAGCGCAAAGATGTAAACGCTGCTCTAAGGTTATGATTATCTATATTAACCAGATAAGGTGATCTAAAATGATCATTCTTAAATGATTTAAACCAGGTAGCAGACTGTGTTTTTAAAATTAAGTGTCTATCTAGCAGAGCATCATGCTTAAATACCCATTCTCTGAGATCTGAGTTATTTGTTGAGGAGCTAAGGAGGTCGTCAGGAATGGAATATCTTAGTAGTAGGTTATTGAGGAAACAAGAACGATCTAAGTCTTTAGATAGCATTGAATTAAAGGCCAGTTGGCTGAACGAATCAGTGCTAGCAGCTCTGGTTTTCTTCCAATATTTTAGAATCGCAAGATACACCCGCGCCCTTAGAGAAGACAGACCAGTTCAAGTTGGGATGTCTGATCAAACCATTCTGTTACAAAATAAAATGGTGTAATTAGGGGTGCAGCCTAAGGCTGGAATGCCAATCACACTTACCTGGGAGCAAGCTCCATTCAGCTTTCTTATAAGTGAACATACTTATGCTTGCTTTGAATTATTACTTTCTTGGGTCATATTTACTTCTGATTTCATAAACTCTTCATATTTGAACTTCTGTTAATTACATCTGTGCTTGTATATGTACTACATGTTTAAGCAGCAGTTATGGGGGTACATGGTCTTCTGTAATTACTTTCTGTCCCTTGTTCTGATTTTGGTCCTGGATCCATATCCTGTGAAAAACAATTACCTACTAGACTTGGGTTATCCAGTATAGCTCCATGATATGCTGGGAGCTTAATCATGAACATTTTATATTCTATGCATTCTTACGCTGCTAGATAAACATAAACGCAAGATAGCTGTTTCCAGAAAAAATAGTCCTTCATGACCTATGTTGTAGTCTGCTTTTTCTTATGAGGGAATAGTTTTATTTTAAAAAATAGTGGTGGGGTATTGAAATTTCAGAGGTATATTCTATCCACTGAATAATGCATAGAGCATCTGCTCCATGGGAAGATGGTATACTTTATACTGGTGTTGCACTAGTTTTTTCTACAATGAGCAAACTAAGTATGAACACCATACATGTATCTTTAAGCACCTATATTATATGTATGTGTTTATGTGTGTGTATGACATCTATGTTTGGATTCCCCTGCACTTGTCCTGCAGCAGTCATGGTTAGAAGTCTTTATACCATGCAAGAACATGTGTACATCCCATGCTCAGGTAGAGGATGGACTTGACACTGTGAAAAGCTCCTTGTGCCAGAGAAAGACTCCTTGGTTTGGCAACCTGAAGTGATCTCCCAGTGGCACAACAGAAACTTAGGATCAAATCCATAGTGTGGAGACAAGACAAGCCTTCCACTTTGTTTTCAAAAATGAGCATGCCTCTAGAAAAGGTACATTCAACAGCTTTTAGCATCCAAGACAGTTTTTGTGCCTCGGGAGAGTCAAGTTGCAGGTGTTTGTTCATAAGTCCCAGTGTGCTACGGTTCATTTAATCTCTATTCTGATCCCTTCTCCCTTTATCGCAAGAAGATGCTTCTTGGTTTGTGCTTCCCCTCTGCAGCTGCAGCTTCTTATTGGCCTCCAAGGGAATGATTTCACCAAGTAGGTGTTTATTACATCAACAGCGTTATGTTCCTTCATACCCCCTCATTCAAAGTGATTTAAAAAATAAAATCAGCTTGCCATGTCTTGCTGTCATGGGAGTAAGAAAAGCTGCACCTGTTGATGTTTCTCTTCCTACACAATTATTAAAGGTGCTGCATCCAGTGGCTCTTGTGTTTTATGGTAGAAATGATCTGCTTTGAAATATGGTGGCAGTTGTTGTGTTGATTGCTGTGAAACTCTCTGGTTTGGGCTGTGATCCTAAGTACATTTGCTCAGTAGTAAATCCTACTGAATACAGTGGGATTTACTTCTGTGGAAATATGCTTGGGAACACATAGTGAGATAGGAATGTAAATCCCATGGTTTAAAAGGAAATAGCATTTTTATCCCTTGACATTTTCAATCAATCTTTAAAAAATTTCTCATTCCTGAGATGGTGTGCACCATGATTTTTTTTTTAATGTGCAAGAATAGCATATGCCAAAAGACACTGTCTCCTTAGGTGTTTGCATTATTTCCACACTTTGGCTTGAAATGCAAATAAAACACATAAATCATGCACAGTCTATTATGTGACAGTTCCTTTAAAGCACTAAATGTATTACCAGCCTTTCACATTGGGGACAATTAATGAAAGCACACATAATTTATGATTTGGCTCTTGAATATGTACTCAAAACTCACTGGCTAGTTCCATACACTAGTCTCTTCATGATGGGTTACATGTGCAGTAGACCCCCAGGCTCTGTTCTGGCAACCAACTAGGGATGTGCATTCGGTTCATCCAAACTGAATGCACCCCCAAAAAAGGCCATTTGGCCCCCTTTTGGGCAGCCACGAGCTGAGCCATTGAAGTCAATGGCAAAAACATAGGGTATATTCTGTGGGCTGGAGGGGAGGGGGTTTGAGAGAGAGGCTCCAAACTCGCAGGGTAGCTGCTGGTGCCTTTTCCCCAAGACACCAACCAAGTTTTAAGAACATTGGACCAGGGGGTCCAATTCTACGAGCCCTCAAACAGGTTGCCCCTATCCCCTCCATTGTTCTCTATGTGGGAAAAAAGTAACTTTTCCCCCACCATAGAAAACAATGGAGGGGATGGGGGCAACCTGTTTTGGGGCCCGTAGAATTGAACCCCCTGGTTCAATGTTCCTGAAACATGGTGGGTGTCTTGGGGAGAGGCTCCAGCAGCTACCCTGCAACTTTGGAGAGTCTCCCTCAAACCCCCTCTCCTCCAGCCCCCAGAATATACCCTATGTTTTTGCCATTGACTTCAATGGCCCATAGGATATAATGAGGCTGAAATTGACATTCGGCTGGCTGAAAGACTCCCCAATCATCTGTACTGACGAAACTGACATGCGGGAGTCCTACTGACAGCCAAAATTGATTCTGCCTGATTCCCCCAAATCCGAATGGGCCATTTTTTTTATTTTGCACACCCCTACAACCAACTATGAAAGCCACTAAAGGCAGCCATAAATCTCTTATCTTTAGTGACAGAGCAGGAAGGTGTCATAACAATGACTATCACCAAAGGAACAATGAATGCTTTCTGCAGCTTATCTCAGAATTAATGTTTCTTTCACAATCACATCTGTATGATCATAATGCAATCTATGAACCATATAGGGTGGTGTTTTAGTACAAGTAGGGACAACCCATTTTTTTCACCCAAGTCTAGCCTCCTATGGGGTGCAGTAAGGTAAAGGTCAAGGTTTCCCTTGCTTGAAAGCTAGTTGAATCCGACTCCAGGTGGCAGTGCTCATCTCCATTTCCAAACTGAAGAACCAGAGGTGTCTGAAGACGTTTCCATGATCATGTGGCCGGCATGACTAAACACCAAGGCGCATGGAACTCTGTTACCTTCCCACTGAAGCGGTACCTATTTATCTACTTGCAGTTTCTTGCTTTCAAACTGCTAGGTTGGCAGGAGCTAGGGTGCAGTAGCAGTCTTCAGATTTGTCACACCCACACTTTCACCTTGTGTCTTTGTGTCTTTGCTTGTACTAAGCAAGGGGAGTGAGTATTCATCGACTGATCTTTCAGCCCAGACCAGCCAACTATCTTGTGTTTTTGTGCTAGGCAGTAGTGGGGAGCAGTGGCGTACTGAACCTATTTGGCACCCAGGTCAGATAATTTTTTAACACCCCCTGTATTTTTTCCCCCATCAAGTCACACCTGACTTCTAGCAACCTCATAGGGCGTTCAAGGCAAGAGACGTTTGGAGGTGGTTTGCCATTTCCTGGCTCCATGTCAGCCCTGGGACTTCTGAGATCTGATGCAATCAGGCTAGGCTGGGGGCGGGGCTATCCAGGTCAGGGCCCCTCCTCCATATGACAAAATTATTTGCATTACTAATCATGAAATAAAATATGAATAATAATGGCCAGAAAATAGATTCAGGTGGGTAGCTGTGTTGATTTGAAGCAACAGAACAAAGTTTGGTCTTAAAGGTGCCACTGCAATCAAACTTTGTATTCAGTGGCCGGAAAGGAAACAGCTCCCTCACTCCCAGGTGCAAGTTGTCTACCTCAGTTCTTTTCCTTTTTTTAATGCCAAGCCATCGGGATGGGTCATTTTTTTACCCCCAAAACAACACCTCAACTTGCCACAGCAGAAAAAAACTGCCTGAAGAAGTTGACTGATGCTTCAAGCGCCTTTTCCCATGCCGTATGGCAGGGGCCTAAGACTACCAAGGAATTCCAGCACGTGCATAAACTAATGAGCAGTCCAAGCCACCAGTTAACGTGAGGCAAGGGTGGGAAATTAACAGGCAAAGATTAAGATGGTCACACATTCAAAAAGCCACGAGGTTGCCACTCATACCACACACTTGTGAAGGCTCGAAAACAAGGGAAAACATCTGCAAAGAGAAAGCCTCACAGTAATTTTATTTTATTTAACCCTAATTAAATCCTTGCCCTTCAGCAAACACTCCCCAGAAATGGGTTCACAGAATGTATACATAAAGAGCTACATTGTTCTAAGAAGCCAACACGTATGTATGTACCTACATACATATATATGTGTGTGTGTATAGGTGTATATGCATGTGTGTGTGTATTTATATATATAAAAGTGGGGACCCACAAGGAAATTGTGGTGCAACCATCTCATTTTGCTATCTTTGCTTATTCTTAGGATATTCATTTCCCCACCTTTCCTTATTCCCCTCTCTCACCACCCCTTCTCTCAGTCTCTCTCTGTGTCTCTCTTTTTCCCACTCTTTCTGTTACTTCATGTCTCTTTCTTAGTTATGTCTTTCTCTTCTCTCTCCATCATGGCTACTGTCAGTCTTCTCTTTCTCCCTCCACCAGCTCTATAACTCTCTCCCCACCATTACTCTCTTTTTCTTTCTCCTCCCATAACTTGGATCCTGCCAGCTGGCAATCCAACTGCTCTCCCCTTCATCCTCTACTTCCAGATGCCCCCCCCCACAAGTGTACATTGGCTGAGCCAGGGGGCTGGCTGAAGTGGCATTGAGACCCCTGCCTCTCTTGGACCTGCCCACAATCTGGCCTCCTTGACTGGTTGTTGAAGGGTTTACCTGGGCCACCATTCTTTCTCCGAGGAAGCTCTGAGGCCGCACCCTCACCAGGGCTGTTGATGGCCCCTCCAGCAGTGGGATCTAAGACAGCAGATAAAAGCCCTGCATGGCCATCTCTGTACCCACTTCCAGCCTTCGCTGGTGTTATGTACTGACAGCATAACATGAATCGCTTAATACACTTCCCATGTTAAGCTTCGAGCCAGCTAGGGCTCCGACGATACTGACATACTATTGGTCGCTTCAAAACAGCGACCAATCACGGGAGAGCTGTTCCCTGAGCGGGAAGGACACTGATTCGCCTTTATCTATGCAATCTGATTGGTTGTTATGTAAATAGTAGGAGTGGCTATATTAGCCCGGTATGTTTAAAAGGAGCCCAGCTCCAATGTTTTACTGTTCTGATTCCTTAATGCGTTTGTGTGCTTGTTCGAATAAAGCTGAATCACTAGCTGAAATCACTCTATGGGTCTTTGTTAGCTCCCTGTGAGGCCATATCCCATATCCCCAGCCTTGGTCAGGTAGTCTCTGTGTGCCATCTCCCTGTCTGTCCCCAGCCTCAATGGTGCTAGTGATTTTATTTTATTTTATTTTTTGGACTTGTATTCCACCCTCCCCGCAAGCAGGCTCAGGGTGGGTTCCATCAATATTTGCACAATTTACAGTACAATTAAAACCACTTTAAAACAACAGATAAAACAGTACAAAATCATAAAACGCCATGCAAAATCTGATCAATGTCTCAGCAGTTAAAACGGAACGGGAGTGTGGGTTCCCAGGTGGCTGTTCAAATCCAGGCCACTGATGGGAAGGCCAACCAGAATGGGGGGGGGATGTCTGCTGCCTCAACTAAAAGCCCAGCGGAAGAGCTGCATCTTACAGGATGTGTGAAATTGTAGTAAAACCAGCAGGGCCCTGATCTCATAAGGGAGCTCATTCCACCAGATGGGGTGAAGGCAAGCTGGATGTTCCTTGGCCAGGGATATCAGAAGGTGTTGATTTGTAGATCTCAGTGCTCTACAGGGCTCATATGGGGAGAGGCAGTCTCAAAGGTATGCTGGCCCCTGGCTGTATAGGGCTTTAAAGGTGAGCAGCAGCACCTTGAAACGGATCTAGTATTCAATAGGCAGCCAGTGCAGTTCACGCAGTACAGGGTGGATGTGAGCCCACACAAGCATCACCGTCAACACCTGTTCTGCTGCGTTCTGCACTAGCTGCAACTTCTGGAGCAGAGTCAAGGGCAGCCCCACGCAGAAAAAGTTATAATAATCTAGTCTGGAAGTGAACATTGCCACTGTAGCCAGGTCCTGGGGGTGAGATATGGGGCCAACTGCCTGATCTGCCTCAGATAGAAAAAGGCAAACCTGGCAGTGGCAATGACAATGACCTAGGCATCCAGGAGCACCCCCGGACTCTTCACCCTTGACTTTGGCACCAGTGGAGCCCCATTGAACGTGACTCAGGTGCAGGACCTCTGTCTTGGATGGATTTAACTTCGCTCAGCTCTGTCACAACCATCCAGATCTCCTAAGGCCAAGTCCAGGAAGCTGAGCAAAGCCTGTCCACACTGAAGGAAGCCTGGACAGGGGGCCCATTCATGCTGGAGGATGCCACTTGGGGCCTAGCTCTATACCAGATTGCCTTCCAGGTCAGGCTAAACAATAGCACACAAGGTATACAGATTAACCCTATAATGACTGTAATTTATAATGACTGGAATTTAGACCTTGCAACTCACATATTTCCAACAATAAGTATCCACAAATCAGGCTGGATTGATTATTAGAATACACGATATAAATGTAAGCTGCTGGATCACAACCAATATCCAACTAGCAACAGTAAGAGAGGTGGCATATACATGTTCTGAAAAAGCTGGCAGAATGCAACAGGCAGTGGCCTCTGCACAAACTACTCAGCTGGGAGGTTGATATTGACTTTTTTGCATCTGAGGGTGCCTGGGACTCTATGGAAGAGGCAATTTTAAAATCTGTAATGGTTGAAGTGAGGGATAGAAGGCAGGATGATATAGCCCCATCTCATCATATCTTGGAAGCTAAGCAGGGTTGGTACTTGGAAGGGACACCTCTAAGGCAGACTCAGCAGAAGGAGACAATGGTCAACCACCTTTGCTTCTCACTTGCCTTGAAACACCTTGTTGGGGCCACCATAACTTGCCTGTGTCTTGATGGCACTTTAAAGGTAAAGGTTCCCTTGCTCGAAAGCCAGTCAAGTCCGACTCTAGGGTTGCGGTGCTCATCTCCGTTTCAAAGAATGCCAAGCGTCTGATCGTGCCGGGGAGAAACGGCGGCGCGGCCGGGGGATCCGTGGGATCCCGCCGCGCCGTGTCAACGTTGGCGCAGCTTTTAAAAGCCGCGCCTTCAAGCGCCTTTTCCCATGCCGTATGGCAGGGGCCTAAGACTACCAAGGAATTCCAGCACGTGCATAAACTAATGAGCAGTCCAAGCCACCAGTTAACGTGAGGCAAGGGTGGGAAATTAACAGGCAAAGATTAAGATGGTCACACATTCAAAAAGCCACGAGGTTGCCACTCATACCACACACTTGTGAAGGCTCGAAAACAAGGGAAAACATCTGCAAAGAGAAAGCCTCACAGTAATTTTATTTTATTTAACCCTAATTAAATCCTTGCCCTTCAGCAAACACTCCCCAGAAATGGGTTCACAGAATGTATACATAAAGAGCTACATTGTTCTAAGAAGCCAACACGTATGTATGTACCTACATACATATATATGTGTGTGTGTATAGGTGTATATGCATGTGTGTGTGTATTTATATATATAAAAGTGGGGACCCACAAGGAAATTGTGGCAGCAGCCATCTCTTTTCCCTACCTTTGCTTATTCTTAGCTTATTCATTTCCCTACCTTTCCTTATTCCCCTCTCTCACCACCCCTTCTCTCAGTCTCTCTCTCTCTGTCTCTGGCTGAGCCAGGGGGCTGGCTGAAATGGCATTGAGACCCCTGCCTCTCTTGGACCTGCCCACAATCTGGCCTCCTTGACTGGTTGTTGAAGGGTTTACCTGGGCCACCATTCTTTCTCTGAGGAAGCTCTGAGGCCACACCCTCACCAGGGCTGTTGATGGCCCCTCCAGCAGTGGGATCTCAGATAAAAGCCCTTCATGGCCATCTCTGTACCCACTTCCAGCCTTCGCTGGGTTGCTCCCTGTGAACCCATATCCCATATCCCCAGTCTTGGCCAGGTAGTCTCTGTGTGCCCATCTCCCTGTCTGTCCCCAGCCTCAAAGGTGCTAGTGATTTTATCTATTTTATTTTATTTTATTGGACTTGTATTCCACCCTCCCCACAAGCAGGCTCAGGGTGGGTTCCATCAATATTTGCACAATTTACAGTACAATTAAAACCACTTTAAAACAACAGATAAAACAGTACAAAATCATAAAATGCCATGCAAAATATGATCAATGTCTCAGCAGTTAAAACAGAACGGGAGTGTGGGTTCCCAGGTGGCTGTTCAAATCCAGGCCACTGATGGGAAGGCCAACCAGAATGGGGGGGGGATGTCTGCTGCCTCAACTAAAAGCCCAGCGGAAGAGCTGCATCTTACAGGAAGTGTGAAATTGTAGTAAAACCAGCAGGGCCCTGATCTCATAAGGGAGCTCATTCCACCAGATGGGGTGAAGGCAAGCTGGATGTTCCTTGGCCAGGGTTATCAAAAGGTGTTGATTTGTAGATCTCAGTGCTCTACAGGGCTCATATGGGGAGAGGCAGTCTCAAAGGTATGCTGGCCCCTGGCTGTATAGGGCTTTAAAGGTGAGCAGCAGCACCTTGAAACGGATCTAGTATTCAATAGGCAGCCAGTGCAGTTCACGCAGTACAGGGTGGATGTGAGCCCACACAAGCATCACCGTCAACACCTGTTCTGCTGCGTTCTGCACTAGCTGCAACTTCTGGAGCAGAGTCAAGGGCAGCCCCACGCAGAGGAAGTTACAATAATCCAGTCTGGAAGTGAACATTGCCACTGTAGCCAGGTCCTGGGGGTGAGATATGGGGCCAACTGCCTGATCTGCCTCAGATAGAAAAAGGCAAACCTGGCAGTGGCAATGACAATGACCTAGGCATCCAGGAGCACCCCCGGACTCTTCACCCTTGACTTTGGCACCAGTGGAGCCCCACTGAACGTGACTCAGGTGCAGGACCTCTGTCTTGGATGGATTTAACTTCGCTCAGCTCTGTCACAACCATCCAGATCTCCTAAGGCCAAGTCCAGGAAGCTGAGCAAAGCCTGTCCACACTGAAGGAAGCCTGGACAGGGGGCCCATTCATGCTGGAGGATGCCACTTGGGGCCTAGCTCTATACCAGATTGCCTTCCAGGTCAGGCTAAACAATAGCACACAAGGTATACAGATTAACCCTATAATGACTGTAATTTAGACCTTGCAAGTCACATATTTCCAACAATAAGTATCCACAAACCAGGCTGGATTGGCTATTAGAATACACAATATAAATGTAAGCTGCTGGATCACAACCAATATCTAACTAGCAACAGTAGGAGAGGTGGCATATACATTTTCTGAAAAAGCTGGCAGAATGCAACAGGAAGTGGCCTCTGAACAAACTACTCAGCTGGGAGGTTGATATTGACTTTTTTGCATCTGAGGGTGCCTGGGACTCTATGGAAGAGGCAATTTTAAAATCTGTAATGGTTGAAGTGAGGGATGGAAGGCAGGACGATATAGCCCCATCTCATCATATCTTGGAAGCTAAGCAGGGTTGGTACTTGGAAGGGACACCTCTAAGGCAGACTCAGCAGAAGGAGACAATGGTCAACCACCTTTGCTTCTCACTTGCCTTGAAACACCTTGTTGGGGCCACCATAACTTGCCTGTGTCTTGATGGCACTTTAAAGGTAAAGGTTCCCTTGCTCAAAAGCCAGTCAAGTCCGACTCTAGGGTTGCGGTGCTCATCTCCGTTTCAAAGCCGAAGAGCCAGCGCTGTCCGAAGACGTTTCCGTGGTCATGTGGCCGGCATGACTAAACACCAAGGCGCACGGAACGCTGTTACCTTCCCACCGAAGTGGTACCTATTTATCTACTTGCAATTTCTTGCTTTCAAACTGCTAGGTTGGCAGGAGCTGGAACTAGAGACGGGAGCTCACTCCGTCATGCGGCACACTCGGGTCTCGAACTGCTGAACTACCGACCTTCCACAGCCTGCAGTTCAGTGTCTTAACCACTTTACATACACACAATAGTTGAACCAATGGTCATGAGAAGCAACTGCTTTGTTATTTCCCAAGATATGGTTTCGCTATTGCCCTCTGAATGTTAAAGTATGAAATTTCTACAGTTGTTCTATTCCATGACAAATGCCTTTTATGAGTACAAGGACATCATAGGCAGGAAATCACTGAATAGATTTACCATTACCATAGAGCATTGTGTTCTGTCTTCTTCATATATGCAGCTGATGTTCTTTGGACTAAAACTCTCCTATTTAACGTTTCTGAGAGTGTTCTCAAATATACCTTTCAAGTCGTGATTTGCAGAAGGAGTGCAGTCTTAGCACCACAGAAGTAAATCAATCAAACAAGCAATTTCATATGGGGCTGTTTGGCAACGTTTGCCAGTCTTGCAGGGCTCAGGGAGGATAAGAGGAGAAGCAGTGGGAGGGAAAACTGTACAGAGGTCTATTTCTTTGGTGGAAACATGGCCACAGCTTTATTGGATACAGCCAAAGGAGCATTGGTGCAGCGCTGACGCCTGCCACCTGAAAACTGTACCCCCAGCCTGCCTCCTGGAAATAAAACTGCAGAGAGGCAAGACCCAGTATCCATGTGGGCACTGGCTGCTGCATGGTCCCCCTGCCACTTGGTGGTGGAAACCAGCCAGCAGCCCCCAGCGGGGCATGAGGCTGCATGGCTCCACCCCCAAGACCCCTTGAAGGAGTCCCTAAAACCAGGGGGAGCAAGCACGCAAGCACAGCATCCCCCCCCCCAAAGAATCCATCCCAGTGCCCAAAACCACTGCTCATGTAGTCCTATGCCTGTAGGCAACTCAGCAAACTGTAATGAATAAACCTCACTCTGGGAGGTGCACGTCATCCAACCTGAAGAGGGTCGCTTGCTGAAATGTAATGTCTGGGTGCTTAATCACCCCTTCGCTTCCCCCAGCTACCCTGTTGGGAGCTGCACAATATGTGTGAAAAACCGCATGAGGCTCCCAAGCCACAGTTGGGCCACCCCTGTCGTAGAGAATTTGAAATCTTAGCTTGCACACTGCTTTGTGATTTTGGTTGGTCTTAATAAAAGGTATGACATGGGTTTTTGTGTGTGTTTTGTACCTCTGTGTCTCCCTTATGCTCAGAAGGTTGGTGGTTTCAGTGCCCGGTGCGGGCTTAAAGAATTCAAAACATTTCTTTCCCTTTTGCCAGGCACTGGAAACCAGTCCCTTCCTTTTACAAACTGTGGACAGGCAGAGTGGGAAAGTGGGAGTGTGCAGGCACTCTAATAATATATATGCTACTTATCTATAACCTGTAATCCCTTTTAAATTAAGAACATAAGAACATGAGAACATAAGAGATGCCAATGTTGGATCAGGCCAAAGGCCCATCCAGTCCAACACCCTGTCACACAGTGGCCAAAAATACCAGGTGCCATCAGGAGCTCCACCAGTGGGGCCAGGACATTAGAAGCCCTCTCACTGTTGACCCCCCCCCCCAAGCACCAAGAAGACAGAGCATCACTTGCCCCAGAGAATTACAAATACATTGATGCATTGGGGAAAAAAACTACTGAACTCAGAGGGACCTGTTCCTAAGTAAGTACACTGAATTGAACCCTAAATACTATGTATTAAAAGCTATTAATACATATTAAATAATCCCTGTAATAGCACATGATTTTAAAAAATATGGTCAAGGAAACATTGCACATAAATGTGTATTTGTTCTGGGGGGAATCATATCTCCAGTCAGATTTATTGCCTTCATCATTTGGGCCGCTTGATTAAGTAGTACAAGTAACTTGTACTACTATAGACTGGATGTATGATTTCTTGCAAATGTGTTTCCCTCTCTTAATCCAGATGTTTAAATATATGAATCCTTTGGTGCTGTCTGGCTAAGGAAAAGAGGATCAGAATTCATAAATGTTGTATTTCTCTTGGATGTTTTGCCTTGCATAAATTCTCATATTCATAACCCGTAATTCCATTACTGTCATGCGGATGTTATTTTTCTCTGTATATTTGATTATTCAGCCATTTTTATTTTAAAACCCAAAATAATTTAAAAAAAAAAACCCTCCTATCTTTTTTCCCCACTTCTTCCCTTGTTTACTTTCATTGAGGCTGCAGAGTTGGAAAGGGCTCATTTGGGAAAGGGAGGGAGAGGAAAAACTGGGGAAGAAGGAGGAGGATGGGGGGGAGAGACATAAGAGTTCTTTAAGGAGGTCTTGGCCCCCCTCCTTTCATCCAGCTCAATCCTAAATCCTTCTATTGGCTGCTGGGGGGGGAGGTGAAGAGAATAAGATTTCAAACACAGAAAAGGACACTTATTTGGACTTCTTTTCCACCTTAGGAAAGCATATAAACATTAAGCCATCTGACTTTGAATTTTCAAAGCCCAGTTCGCCTGGTTGTCAAAGCTGCAAAGAAGCTGCACTGCCACTGGTTGGCTGGTGAGTGCGGAGGTGCACCCTCCCTTCTCTTCAGTCCACCTACTCCAAGCTTGCTACTTTCTTTCTTTGGGCTGCTCAAGTGTGCCCACCTCAGACAAAAGGTGTTCTGAACTGGATGGGACTGGCTCCCAGTACTGCCTGTACCAAAAAACTGCAGGCAGCTTTCTGCCTAGCCCCAACAAGGAATTTTGGAGCAGCTGAGGTGGTCACATGCAGATACAGCACCATGGCCAGCAAAGAACTGCTTCTGGGTGGGGTGCATGTGTTTGGGTGCACTCCCCACCCCCAGCTCTGGCTGCAATGAGACAGCCAGAAAAGGGAAAAGCAGCCAGGGGAAGGAGGGTAAGATAAGCTGAGGGAGAAGAAGAGATTTGGGAAAGACAAGCAAGGGAAAAGAAGAGGGCTGTAAAAAAACAAGTGAGGGAAAGGAGAAAACAAGCAAGGAGAAGGCTGCTCAGGTGTTGGCCCTGGGAGGGGTGGCTGCAGTGGGGCAAATGGCATGTTGCTGCAGCAGAACCTGGGGTGTTAGCTCTTCTAAGCATCCATGAGACACATAGCCATGGCAGCAGGATGGCACCCAGGAGATCCACAACATAACGAGCCCAACAAAAAATATATATAAATGCACTCACACAGTAGCAAAGCGATGGTGAGGAGAAGGTGAGGGGGAGGTGGACCCAGTTGCACCCAAGAGAGCTATGACATGACCATATAGACAAGAAACCCCAAGAAAATTCTTCCTCCTAGCAGAGAGGCAGGTTTTATGTGTCTGTGCTTTACAGTCTCTCTCTTCTGCCCACCCACCATTTTCTACTCACTTTTCAGACTTTTTTTTTTTAATCCCCCTGAGGGGAGTTTTTTATTGGGTTTTTTCACAAAACTACAAACTATAACTGAAAATATGGGAAGGGAAACTACTAAGGAGAAAGAAAAGAAACCCACTAATAACTAAAACCCCAAGAGTGGGAGATCAATACATCAGCTTGTCTCAATGTTAATCTAAAATGCTAGTAACACATTGAACATAGTCGGTTATGCTAAGTTATTTATCTTTTAACCTTCCATTTATCTGTTAAATGAAACCCTCAGAGCATCCCAAAGTTATTACTAAGTTTTCAGGCACAATTCAGAGTCCTTCAGCCTTTATCTTTTTTTATCCTCAACTTGTCCTCCGCTGATTCCCCCAGCTGTGTTCTCAGGAACTCGCATGCTTTAGGAACAGAGTCAATCTTTTCTTTTTTTATCGTGGAGCTTGAAAATGATGCCTTCTGGAATTAACCATCTATAACTGATGCCATTTGTTTGTAAGAAAAGGACTAAGTCTTTATATTTCTTTCTCTTCTGTCTTATTTCAAATTGAATTTCTTTTAAAATCCTGATATTATTGTCCCCGATTTTCAAGGGTGTTCCCGTAGTTGCTTTCAAAATAGAATCTCTCACATGTCTCTTTGAGAATCTGACTACTATTTCCCCAGGCAGATTGTTTTTCTTGATGTATAAGGAATACGACCTGTAGACCACATCAATCTCACTGTAAAGATATTCCGCTGTCAAATCTGTCATTGGGGCTATTGCATCACTCAACAGTTGCTTCAGATTCTCTCCTTTCAATTCCGGGACCCCCTTGGAACCGTAGGAACAAATTTGCTTTCTCCATTTGCAGCTGTAAAAGTTGTGACTCTTCCGTAATTGTTTCATTTCCAGCTTTTGCACCTTTTTCTTGACTTTTTT